>NC_028453.1:5532343-5596571 GCF_000263155.2 Setaria italica | reverse complement strand
CGAGGGTGGGTAAGGACGGCCCAGGGAGAACCCCGTGGAAGGCGTCGGTGTGCCCGCCCGGTGTGCCCCCACCGGCGCCCCCCCACCACGTCCCCCACCACGGCGACGGCGGCCGCCACGGCCCCCCCCCACCCCCGCTCGGCCCAGGAGGGGGGGGACCAAGAAGGGACGACGGTGGCGAAGCGGAGGGTCGTGGCGGTGGAGTCACAGCAAGCGCGGTCGAGGAAGACGCGGACCCCGGCGCAGGAAGGGACCCGGGCTGGATGCCCTGAGTAAGCTCCTCCATGACAAGATCATCCCGGACCTGGAGGAAGGTGGGGAAAGGTCGCTGCCGGGTGATCCAGGTGCGGAGGTGGGCGTAGCGGTCGCTGAGGCCGCGAAGAACGTTGAGAACCAAGATCCGGTCCTCCACGGCCCAGCCAAGGTCCCCGAGGGAGTCCGCCATGGTCTTCATCTTCCGGCAGAACTCACCAACGGAGAGGTCGCCCTGGACGAAGGTGCGGAAGCTCGCATCGAGACGAAGGGCCCGGGCTTCGGCGTTGCCCAGGAACTGACCCTCGAGCGCCAGCCAGGCCCGGCGGGCGGTGGTGTCGGGGGTGCCGCGGACGAGATCGTGGAGGTCGAGGGAGATGGTCCCCAGGATCCACGACAGGACGATGCTGTCGAGGCGAACCCACGCAGCTGTCCGGGCCGCAGGGAAGGTGTCGGTGAGGACGTGGTCGTCGAGGGCGTAACGGCGGAGAATGAGCAGGACCATGTCCCGCCAGCGGGCGTAGGAGGGCGACTCAGGGTCGAGGACGACGGGGACCAAGCTCTTGATGTTCTGGACACCCCCGGCCTGGTAGTGGAGCTGTGCGACAAGTGGATCGGCCGGATCGGTCCAGGCCACCACAGGCGGACGGGGAGCACCGGAGCCGGAGGAGGTGGCCGTGCTGTCGTGGGACATCGTGAGGAGCTGCTCCGCCTCGGCGATCTGACGGGCCAAGATGTCGGCCGCATCCCGCTCCCGCTCCCAGGCCAGGGCTGCCGCGCGCAGGCGCGCCTGTCCCTCGGCAGCGGCAGCCCGGGCAGCGACGAGGGCTGTCGCGAGGTTCCCATCCGGAGGTGGTAGAGGAGGCGGGGCGGGGAAAGGTAGGCGAGCAGCCCCTCCCCCCACAGGAGCAGCTGCCACCCCTGTAAAAACAGGGGCAGCAGTCCCCCCCACCCCCGGTTGAAAACCAGGGGCAGGAGGCGTCGGGTAGAGGGTACTATAAGGTAATAGATAGATTATGGGCTAACCCTAGAGGGTAGCTATGTAGATGTCTTACATGGGCCTATTGGGCCCTAATACACATAGTACACCAACAAAGGTAAATACAAACCAGGCTTGAATTTAGAAATTTAGATAGTTGTAGTCCGCTTTATAAATCCATGGGCTAGTTTATATATGCATTCTTAAAGATTTGTACATTCCCTAGTAACAAGATTAGAACGTCACCACTGAGTTATGGTCTTGCACCACATAAACACCATTTCATGTAAGCTCATTAACAAAAATAACAAGTGACTTAGATATCAAGTAATATAATGCTGACCATTATCATCACTGCCACCATCTTCATCCTCCCCCCATGCTGCTTCATCACCTTCATCACCAACATTCTCATGATCAGCATTTCCTTCTGTTTTGTTAGCCCGTTTGTCAATAACTCGGTAGACCTCACCACCTAATAAAAAATTGCCATCTGATTAGAATCGATGTGGTGGCATGTTACATTAAATATAAGAATTGACAAAGTGGCATGTTAACATAAATAACGATCCAGCCAGGCAGGAAACTCTAGCAATATTATGAAAAAATTGTAATGGCACATAAGACACCTCCACGAGGTCTTCGTGAAGTTGATTTAGCTAGCTCAATGTGCAAACGGTCACCAGTCTCTGGATCAAAAATTGTTCCCTGAAATGGATCGAAATATTAGATCGTTGACAATTGTAATCAACCCTGAATAAATACAGGTACAAGCTACAAAATAAAAACTTATTAATTTGTACTCTGATTTCTAGCAACTACTGCATATGTTAAACTTGCGCTTTACATACTATAAGTAAAAGTTTACATGTTGGTTAGGTTTGACAAGCATATATTCTTTTAAGTAGCATTTCTGCAACTCCAAGTAGCTTTATAGCTCTGTGTAACCAGAGCAATGTTTTCCCATAGAATTTGCATTGACTCACTACATTACAGGTAAATGCTCAAGAAATATTTGGATACGACTATGGACATATTTCAGTATTCCATGTCTACCCGTGTTAAGTCAGGCACATTGTACAAGCTAACTGACTACAGACACCGTTACACAAGACGTTGATTTAAGTAGTGAGAGACAAGGAGATTGAATTGAAGGTGCTAGCAATCACATAACACTAAGACAACGTAATTCATTAGTAGGCTTAAGTGGCGCATATGATAAAACAGCAGTAGTTTCCAAGTTCCTGTGACCGTGGACTGCAATTTTCCATTATTTGCATCTGGCAGGATGAATGGTAAGGCTACCTAGTCCTATAGAGTCAGTAGCATGAGCTAGAGTCCACAAAATGTCCAATAATGCCTCACTTCTTAAGTTCTTTTGCTAATTGCTAATGATTTAGCTTCATACACTTCAATCTTCAAATTTCTAATCAGTTTGGATCACATGTCAGTTTCACATGATGCAGAACAATGAAGAAGGAACTAGGTAAGATGGTTAGGCTGAATTCATAGAGTATTCAGTTATTTATCAACACCAGCATTACCGGGCATTGCTAAGAAACTTGATTAATTTTCTCCCTTGTCCTTACATCACTAAGAAGGTTGAAGGCAACCGACTTCATGGTTGCTAGTTATTGAACAGATACAGCAAAATCTGAGCTCGGTAGTGTAACTCACATTTAACGAAGTCATTGCCGACAGGGCCGCCTCATGAGTGAAGAACGTCACAAAGGCAACCGCCTGCAGCATAAGAACTAGAAATTCAGTAAAAAGCATCATTGCATCGACATTCAACACACACATCCATCCAGAGGAACTATCACTGAAGCAATATATCTTCTCCATTACTATATCAATCCAGATTGTGCCCTAAACTACAGTAAAATCTTAGATGAGCTCAAAGGCTCAAGGAGGGGGCACCCCGCACCCGGATGGAGGGTTTAGCCTGGCGTCGCGGCGGAGAACGGGGCAGGGGGAACCGAGGTTCGAGCGAGAGGCTGAGGGGGACGGACCTGGTTGCCGCGGCCGGTATACTCGAGGAGGCAGTGGTCGAAGCCGGGGCGGTGGGAGAAGAGGTTGTGGATCTCGCGGGGCTTCACGTCGTCGGGGAGGCCGGCGACGAAGAGCGTGAGGACGCCGTGCCGCTGCGGGTCCGGGCGCGGCGCGTACACGTAGTAGGGGTCCACCGCCGGCGCGCCCGGCGGGAGGCGGTGGGAGAGGCTCATTCTCGGCGCGCCGCGGAGGAGGACGCCGGCTCGGCAGTAGGCACGGCACTCGCGGCGGGCTTGCGCGCGTCCCTCCCTCCCTCCCGGGCTCCCGGCTGCTTGCGATTCACTGCGGCGCGACTGCGACTGCTGCTGCAGCGTCGAGAAGGGCCCGATGAGCCTGTCGATTTACGATTTGGCACTCGGCGCCTGATTTTGGAAGGCGAAATTCAGGAACCAAATGCAGCTACGGCCCACGGAATAGTAGCAATTTTTTCTTCACTTTGACACTTTGCTCAATGGTCGGTCCTAGGTCTCAAAATAAGGGGCTGTTTGGATACGAGGTGCTAAACTTTATACAGTGTCACATCGGATGTTCGGATGCTAATTAGGAGGACTAAACATGAGCTAATTATAAAACTAATTGCAGAACCTTGTGCTAATTTCGCGAGACGAATCTATTAAGCCTAATTAATCCATCATTAGCAAATGGTTACTGTAGCACCACATTGTCAAATCATGGACTAATTAGGCTTAATAGATTCGTCTCGCGAATTATACTCCATCTGTGCAATTAGTTTTGTAATTAGCTTATGTTTACTACTCCTAATTAGCATCCAAACATCCGATGTGACAGGTGTTAAACTTTAACAGGTGTTTCCCAAACACCCCCTAAAGCTTCAGTGCTACTTTGCATGCAAAAAAATCGTTTTCACTTGCACTGAATTTTGCCGGTGGCTTGAGTCCATGGCAAGCGGAAGCACAGGTGGCCTGTTCGATTCTTTCTGAAGTCAGGGAGCCAGGGACGGATTGGCATGGGCGCATGGCACGACACAGGTGTTCTGTTCCTATGACAGAGGTTCCCAAAGAACACCTGATCCTTACAATGACAGGTACTCTATGCAAGAACAAAAGCTCCTTTGCATAGAGCTATTATTTGCAGCAACATTTTTCTGTACGCAAAACTCAAAGTTACATCACATCACGGAGAAGATTACAGATGAGCAACACACTATTCAAGTAATCGATGATACACACCGGTAGATCTTAGAATTCCATCTGAGCAAATCTGTGTAATTTAGAGAAAGGAAAAACTACAGGGTACATGATGGGGTTTAGACCATAGGTTTCCAAGTTTCACCGACCCAGAAGCGCAACACGGTCCTTCTGGATCAACTGTGCCAGGTTGAGATCAAACAGCTCACACCGAATCGGCATCTCCATTTCATAGAACGGGTTCTTCAAAACAAAGTCTGTGTACAACTCGTAGATCACTTTCAGTAGCATTTCCATATTTGGAGCGCCAGTTTCGCATACAACGAAAAATTTTGTACCTGAATCAAGTGGAGAAATCAGAGCAGAGCAGATACAGCAGAGGTGCTAAATGTGACAAAAAAACGAGCCAAAGAATCAAAAACATACGAGTGCAGTTGGGTCTGATAACATCAAAAGGTACATCCAAGAGTCTAAAGACACCATAGGTCATAGGAGAACAGGTGGATCATGGTATCTGTGAATCAGGCATTCAGGCCAATTTGGGCAACTTACTACTAGCTCATTATATAGATCACATCTCAAACAACTAGATAACAGCATAACTTAACCCTAAAGATGGTCTGCCCTTTTTTTTTGAACGAACCGCACAAGACAGTTATCTTAGCTGCACAATGACCCAAATGAAATTATACATGGTTCCAGAAAAAATTGTTTGGCAAACGAAGTAACAAACTGATAACAAGTTTAAAAATCTTCATTTTCAGCCATGAATTCACACCCTCATTACTCCCAGAGAAAAATATCTGACATGCTATGAAATCTTCCCATCCTAGAGTTTAACAAATGCAGCTACCTAGTGCCATAATTCTGCAGGGGCAAAGTAATATTAATGTAGGTATTCCTACACATGAAAAGGCTACATAGCAGATGGTCTGGCACACAACCATGTGCTTTGGTGCTATATGCAATATCATGAGATGAGCCAGTTGGCATGAACAAGAAAAAGGTAAATTTATGAAAGTTAAGGGACCTACGGCATACTTAAGTCAGAGCTTGTAAACCTTGAATTGATGCAAGTGTACCCAAAGTGCCCCAAATATACTTTAGTTCAGAACTATAAGATGTGGGCCAGATCTATCAACTATCAAGCAGCTTGCATACCTGTGAGAGATTGGAAGCAATGGAGATCGAAGTTATGGGCTTGTAGGAGGTCAATGCCAGTACAACCAGGGGTAGGGGAGAGTTGCTGGGAGATAGCATGCATCGAGTGCCAGAGACTAGCCAATCTTAGACTGTCATTGGTGTCCATCCTCCCTGCTGAAACATAGTCCTGAAGAGATGTGCAGATTCTTCAGGTGACAGCTCTAGGTCTAGAAAGAGAAGGGGAGCCCAGGAATATACCTTGTAGTATATAAGGCCACCGGATTTGTTAATGATGAAAAGGCTGTAGATAGCTGCTAATGCCATAGTCGCAAAAGAAGGTGGAGTAGAGATAAAGGTAAATTTCCTGTATCAGCTGCAGAGAAACATACCATGCCCCATGAAATCATTGATAGATGTAACAGTAACAGGCAACTAGTAAAGAACTCATACTTCTAAATAGATGTTTAAAGATTGCACCAACTTCCTAAATGGACTTTTTTCAATTAAGATCTCTTTGTCATTTCAATTCAATATAATACGAACATCATGCACTCAAAATGTTAATTCGGTACCGCTGCCTTTTATTCAAATTGTGTAATGTCTTTTTTTTAAGCAGTAATGTCTTCTGTTAATATACAGTGAAAATGCATATCTGATCCGAAAGTTCATGTCCAATGATTCATCTGGTCATGAACCAGTAAATTGTCTTTACTTATTTATGAAGAGACTCTATCTGTCTAAGCAACATCTCACTGAATACATTGCATTGTGATACTCAAAAAGATAAAAACATAAGCACGCATTATTATCTTCTCCTGTAAGACTTAATTCATCTAAGATCTAAAAAAACTATATTCCCACCTATTTGTAATTTAGGATATAGGATTATGTAAGTGTGTAGGCTCGGTGCAAGTTGCAAGGTACAGCGGAGAGGTATGGATATAGGTTTCCCATTTCGTTTTGCAAGAGGACTGCACATCGGTCGTCTTATCAAAGGGGACGGATTCAGCAGAAACATCAATCCCGAGAGCCCGAGCAAAATACAATCCAGAGTTAAGGTTTCCTCCGAACGAAACATCCCAATATCACAAACCAGTAAACATGGCATGAACCTCATGGAGCGCGCTAGTATTACTCACCAGCTAAAAAGGAGATCGCGACCCACGTCCGGTTGGATCTCCACTCCGCTTCGCTCCTGTCGATCGAGGGGGTGCGGCGCCGCGGGAGCGGCCGTTGTAGGACCAAGGAGCGGCGAGCTGGAGGATCAGGCTGCGGGGGCGCGGGCGGGAGTGGCTGCGGGAGGGGGCCGCCGGCGGGGGCGCGCGGCGCTCGGCTGCGTTGAGATGGGCGGAGGTTGTGTCAAGTGTGCGCGCCTGCAACGGAGTAGACAGTACAGACCGATCGTAAGGAGGACCCTGGGCTTGTTAATGGGCTCAGTGGGAGGGAAGATGTTGCAAGCAAATATTCGGCCCACGCACAAGTTGAGTTATTATTTTGAAAACAGATGTATTAATAGGCATCATGGAGAAATATATTGTTACATGAGCCTACTCAATCGAGTTCAGCCAGAGAAATGTAACGTTGTGGATAATATGATCCATCTATATGTATGAAAGCACGCATGTTTATCATGGACTTCTTTTTTAACATAAAAATGTATTATAGATGAATCACACGTTGTAAAATGATCGAGCCATTGATTTAAAATACCCCTTAAGCAATATTTACTTTATTGTAGCATAGGTGAAACCCAATAACAAGTTTTATTTTATTATATTACTTATAAGTTTTAAGGGTGCCGCATCATCTAGAGTGATTTTTGAGCTGTGAATGAAACAATCCATCTGATGCAATATATCTCTTTTTTGTTGTTTCACATGTTGCCCCTTCGCCGTTGCAAGACATATGATTGAATGGTGGTGAGATGGAACACAATGTACGCTATACTTCTCTATGTGATTTCATTTGTTGGGGACTATCAGCCCGTTCGCTTCAGCTTATTCAGTCGGCTTATCAGCCACCAAACAATATTTTCTTCTCACAACAAATCAGCCGTTTCAGCTTTTCAGCCGGCTTATAAGCTGAAGCGAACAGGCCCATGTCCAAATGTGGAGTCGTATTTTATCGGGTTCAAGAGTAGCACATCATCTAGAAATAATTTAAATTGATGAATTATACGCTTGCTCTCCAATGCATAGAATCTAAGGTGTGACGCTGAATTAGAATGCAGTCGATAATTTTTTTTGTTTTTGTCATCACAGTGCCGGTGTTAATTTCCAAATTTTGAGTTTGATTCGGATGGTCTCGTATCATCAACACGAGAGTGAAACCAAATCAGTGGACCTGTTCGCTTCAGCTTATTCAGTCGGCTTATCAGCTACCAAACAGTATTTTCCTCTTATAATAAATCAACCGTTTCAGCTTTTCGGTGGGCTTATAAGCTGAAAGGCTCCGTACGTGGCTCCCGCGGACACGCACACCTGACATGTCACAGCGTCAAGCAGTCAACCTTGTGTGATTGCGTCTCGTCTCACTGATCTGGCAGTGGCAGGGGGCCAGGGGTCAGCCAGGGCCCAGGGCGTCAGGTCGTCGTCGCGCTTTCAGCTCGTTCCACCCGAGACACCAACCCGTGGCGCACTCGGCCCACCTCCCGAGTCCGGCGTCTCCCTTTCCCCTTCTTCCCGCGCCGGCACCCGCGCGGCCCTCCATTTTCCTCCAAAACCCGGGCCAAAACCCCCTTGGGAACCCGTCCGCCTTCCATGCCCGCCCCGTCCGCCGCGATGCTCCGCTCGCCCTCCTCCCTCCGCTCCCTGCTCCGCCACTCCGGCCGCCTCCTCCGGCCCCCGAACCCTCCTCGTCTCCCACGCCCCCTGACTCCCCGCCTCCCCAGCTACCCGCTCTCCGCACGCCCCCGCTTCCTCTCCTCCTCCTCCTCCACCTCGCCCGCCCCCGGCGGCGCCGGGTGGGCCACCTACGACCCGCTCACCGACACTCTCAGCGCCTCCGCGGCGCTCCCTCCGCCCTCCGCCTCCGACTCCGAGCCCCCCCCAGAGTCCGAGTGGGGCCTCTTCGACCCCGTCGCGGGCCGCATCGTCATGCAGGGCTCCCCTCCTGCTTCCTCGTCCACCACCGCGGTTCCGGCGGCGGCGGCGGCGGAGGGGGAGGAGGAGGGGGAAGGTGCGGGAGAGAGCGAGGGCGAGGAAAAGGGGAAGGTATGGGCGAGCGCGCGTGTCGCGAAGGCGCAGACCAAGTGGTCGTCGGTGGCGGCGGCGCGGAAGTCCCCGGGTAAGGGCGGCAAGGAGAGGGTCTCGTACGCGTGCAGCAACTGCGGGGAGGCCTATTCGCAGTGGTGGGGCACTTGCCGCTATTGCAACGCGACGGGGACCGTGGACAAGTACGTCCCGGGGCCTGATGGCGATGCGTCCGCGGGGGGGTCGCAGTCACAACACGTCGGTCGGTCGTGGATTCCTCAGAAGAGCAAGGAGATGGTGCCGCAGAGCCTTCAGGAGGTGAACAAGGGGGTCAATCAGGCGTCGTGGCGCATACCCCTGTAACATTTCTTACCCAGCTCAGTATCTCGTTACTATGAGAAATTTTGAAGTCTCATCTTCAGTGACTTCTTATCACCATGGGGAAAAGTAATTGTATAGATAAATGAAGTTACGGTGTTGAAATTTTTTATTGTTGTATGTGTACGTGGTAGTCAGCTTCAGATATATCCGTGCAATTCGAGTGCTAGGCAACTCTCTGAGGATTATGTTCTTTCATTATTAGCTGATGACATTTATGGTTGTCTTGCTTGTAGGTCAGGGAGCTTTGGAATGGAGATCTCTCGAGTGCTTGGTGGTGGCATTGTTCCTGGTAAACCATCTCTTATGTTTTATGGCATTGGTTGAAAGGAACCTTGTATCTGCCAGGCACAGATCAGGGTTCTATCTGTATAAATTTTCAGTTGTGCTAAATCCTTTTAAACTGCTTATTATAGGAATCATGTGCCAGTAAATATGATGCTGCTTGATTGCCATTTATTTATAATTTTATGTTATTTCTCCTATATTTGAGATGGTCCTGAATCAAGCTTACAGTACAACATAGCGAATCTATAGCAAACTATATGCTAGTAAGTAACATGCTTAAAATTACATATGAGATGTAGGCTGTTGAGCTGCTTGCAATAGTGGTTTGAGTTAACCTAGGACTCATAGCTGCACCTCATAGTATTACAATTCTTCTGCCCTACATGCCGCGCTTGTTCTGCATTGTGCTTCCTGCACATTTCTTCTGTACGTGTTATTTGGTGAACTACCTATCACAGGAGAGTCCCAACACCAAAAGAAGCATTCATTGTTACAGTCATTATTTTTCAGAAAAGTAAATATGAATGTGACAACTGCCAAGTCACATAAACATTAGTTTATCCCATGACTCAATGCCTTACCTATTCCATCAAACTTTTGCAGGCTCCTTGATATTAGTCGGTGGGGATCCAGGTGTTGGCAAAAGTTCATTGATGTTACAGGTAAAATATATGCACATTTGGTTATGCACGTTTGACCTGCATTTTTTCTTGGTGCATTCAATTCAATATGATTGCTGTATTCATTTCCACCCTATACCATTTAATATATTTCTAATTAGTTTGTTACATTTTGAGTTATGCAGTTTTCTTAACCTTATTCCTTAGCTTTTGGAGTATAACAGATGTTCCTGTCTCTGAAATCTGAAAAATGTGTTTTCTGTATCCATAGCTTGCTTCTAATATATTGGAGGGTTTCAAGTCCGACGATTCTTCTCCTGTTGTATATGTGTCTGGTGAGGAGGTTAGTTATGGCTGGCATTTTACAGAATCTTATACCTTTATGGCCTTATCCAATCTCCGTAACTTACATCTTATTTAAGTTGTCTTATTCACTGAAAATTCTTGGATTATGTTTCTTTTGTCAGCCTTCATTGTTTGAGAATTTCTCATTATTGAGTTTCGTAGAATCTTAGAACACATTTTGCTATAACTTTGTAACTATGCTCCAGAGTATTGAGCAAATTGGAAACAGGGCTGATCGGATGAGTATCATGTCTAGCAAGTTGTACCTCTACTCTGGTACGGATATTGAGGTAATCTGTTCAGCCAGCACCACTTGTGCATACTCCTAAATTTATTATTGTTTTTTGGATTATAAACCCATTTTTATGTAATGTAGCATACTCTAGTTTTTATTACCTTTGGGAAAATCCTTATAATTCCATTGAATAAAGTTTGTAGGAAAACTATTTGCTCATCTCAGATCTCATTTGTCACCTATATGAGCTTTCCTCATATATACCAGATAATAAGACTACTGACACATAGGTACTTTGTTCTGGGCTCATCTATTCATCGATTTTGCCATTTTGTGATTTCACATGCATTGATAACACCCATCATCTGTAGTTATCTAAAAAACTGCTAATGTCTTATACTTATACTGTTCAAATTTGTAATTCGTATCAACAAGGCAAAATTAACAATCTGAGAACCACACATTTCAAAGATTTTCTACAAGAGTGTTTTTTTAATAAAACTAAGCAATCTGCATGTTATCTAAAAAGTATTTATTATAGATGACAATGGCCTTGACTAAAAGTAGAATAGGATCTCTTCTTACCATCTCTCCTAACTAAAACATTTCTCAGAAGAAACCTTAACAGCCCCTCTGATTTTGATATACCATATATATTCCTCAAAAATCTTGTTTGACAGGATATCTTGGACAAAATCCAACCGCTGTCTCCAAGGGCTCTAATTATCGATTCAATTCAAACAGTTTATGTCAGATCATTTGCTGGAAGTGCTGGCAATTTATCACAGGTGCTTCTGTTAGTTCACCTAATAATTTTCTATTATATTGACACCAGCCTTGCATGCCAACATGGCAACATGTCATGTCTTGCCATTAAACTAGTTGTTTATGTTAAATTTGTTTACTGTTACACTCCATCAGTTTCATTTGCTTTTGCCATGGTAATGATATATAGTGTCCTGGTACTTCTTGTATATGGTCAGGCATTGTTTTCAGTACTTTCCATTTAGGTTGAGCTTGCTATGTAATATGCATTTTTTTGTATATTATGAGCACATTTGGTGCAGTCCCGATTTTGTAGACCCCGGAGGAGGGGAACTCTCGCCCTTGGCAAGCTGGCCGGGAGTTTCTTTTTCCACACCTCTCTGTTTAGATCTATGAAACCTGGTTAGAGAAGAGAACTTCTTTATTGGTTCTTAGTTCTTGATCCTTTAGAGATGCACTCCCATGTTTATGTAGATGGGATGGCTTGACCTCTAAGAAACTTATCACTAAACAAGAGCTGTAAAATATGCAAATAACATAATTGCGTACTAGAGTAACCAGACAAGAAGCTATGCATGCAGCTAAATGACAGAGGCAACCTTGCAGTTGCAGGATAATAGCTTGAGATTGCACAGCAGATGAGCCACAGTAACCCGTGCTGTTCTTGTGCTACAATGCTCGACTCACCACTTATAATCTTGAACATGTCTCAATTCAAGCAAAAGTAATTTCATGGGTATGTATTAGTACAATAGACACTGGTAGAGGAATTGGCTTTATTTTTAAGTTTCAGTCTTATTATAGAATCTAGCAACAGTTTGCATCTTGAGCTTGAGATTGTGCCAAGTCTATGGGATGGAAGTCCACATTGTTGAACTTGAAGTAGACTATGTTATATTATATATGGTACTGAAAAATTCACATCCCTGTTGGCTGTTATCATAAATCTTTGCCTTATGTGGACAACAGGTCAAGGAATGCACCTCTGCCTTGTTACGATTTGCAAAACTGACCAATATCCCTGTTTTCTTGGTAAGCTAACCACGATTCAAGAAGTTTGCCGTTATTTGTGACATATCCTAGACAAATTCCTGCCTTCATTTTTTTATCATTAGTAGCATCTTGTCAATTCTTTTTTACTTTTCAGATTGGACATGTTACAAAAAGCGGTGATATCGCTGGTCCTCGCCTCTTAGAGCACATAGTGGATGTTGTTCTGTATATGGAGGTTGGTGGATTACTCTTCCAAATATTGGGGGACAATGCTAAGTGTTTTTAAAGCTCAAAATATGATTATTTCTTGAACATTTGAGTGCTTTTTATGTGTTGTCATTTATATCATAGAAGGCAGAATGATCCAGTTCATACAACTAGATCACCTTCAGATGATAAACATGTGAAATGCTAAAGCAATAAAGCCTAAAATTGTTCTCCTTATTTCAGGTTTATGTTTATTTTCATCATTTCGCATATTATAGATGTTAAACATGATAAAATATTCCTCCTCTTTTTTTAGGGAGAGAGGTGCTCATCCCATCGATTGTTGCGGTCGGTTAAGAATCGTTTCGGTTCAACAGATGAGGTATGCTCCCATGTCTGTCTATCAACTATCAACTTTGCTCCACAAGTCCATAAAAAGATCAATACTGCCATACGGGACTAACATGCAAAATGGGTTCAACATGGTTATGTTAAACATCAACACTGTTGCCTGATTCTTGTGTGGATAGTTGGTTGCAGTAGTCTTTTTGATTTGACAAACCCTAGAAGATACAGTTCAGGCATTCATCTAGTATAATTTACTTGTGAATTGTGATGATGCTAATGTATTTGAACTAAGGCTAGACCATCATATTGCACAGATTAATAGAGATTTTTGGAGTAAACTGTAATCGTTGTCATAGCTTATTTTTCATCTTCTATTATTTTAAACGTTCAGAAATTCAAACATTTCTTTGCCCTTGTGCTTGTAACAAAGTTCCAAACTTATGTACCAAACAAGCTTCTAATGCAGGGCTATGGTACACATGGCTTAATGAGGTGCCCGACAACCTTGTGAATTGCTCAGATCATGATTGATTTGTATCCTATTCATGGATAATGCAATATGATTCCTAGTTTCACGAAAGAAAAGAGAACCCAATAATCATTAATTTTCCCCCTTCTGATCTGACTTCTGTGTTGCCCTAGCCCTCCCTCTCCATTTACCCTATTTTTTTCCTTTTCATGGTTGTTCCATCAATCCATCCTTTGCCTCCCCGTCATGTGCTGGCATGCCCATCTAGAGCTCTGCCACTCCCCTTTCCAGGTTGGGTGCTGCCTTCTTCACTCTTGCTCATGGTCATCATTGTCCTCCTAAAATAAGACTCATCCTAGTGCATCTAGAAGGTGATTGCTTGTTACAGGAGTGTGATCCTCTGTCAGGAGAGCATAGTGCTGTACTGCTGTGTAACTCCATAATTTGGACTGTCCGATCAGAATCCCTGCTACAGTTTCTCTTGTGAATAGTTGCTTGTAAACCTGCCATTTGAGATGTCTACCTTTTCTCTTTATATGTCATGGTCATTTTTCTGTTCATAAGTCACCAAACTGTTCTTTCTGGAAGATATTGAAGAACATGTATTCACTTGTTCTGTTTCCTCTTATTGTTCCAGCTTGGTGTATTTGAGATGGCCGAATTTGGTTTGCAAGCTGTGCTGAATCCTAGCCAGATGTTCTTAACTGAGCATGACTCTGATTCTGAAATTCTGGCCGGGCTTGCTGTAGCTGTTATTTTAGATGGATCTAGGACCTTTGCTATCGAAGTTCAGGTACTTCAGTCTTTATAGTATGGTCAATGGGTCTTACTTAAGTGGCTAAATTATTTTCCTTCCAATACTTATTGTATCTTTGTTCTCATATTGTCATATACTCATATACTTCTGTGAGCTGCAATTTTTTTTCTATTTGCAGGCATTGTGTGTTTCTGGTTCTCTTCACTCTGGACAAGTAGTTGGCATACCATCAAGAAGGGCTGATGTCATAATCTCTGTAAGTGTCAAGTTTAACACATCCAGCCAATAAAGCACTGCACCCGTGATAAAATGTCATTTTCATGTTAATTTCTGAGGGTAAATCTATGGATAAGATCCAGCAGGATGGACTTGTAAAATGAGATCCCGTGAAATGAATATTGTTGCTAGTTTATCTTAGCTTGATAACACCGTTATTTTGGCGTTAGAGCTTCATAAATAGTGCCCAGACCTGACTTCTTTTATTCAGCTCTAGATTGTTCTTTTACAGCCGAATTCACATTAGTTTGATCAGGCTTGCTTTATAACCCTTTGCAAACATAGCACCTTAAGCTGAGTTACTATTAGATGTCATGCCATCTCAACATCATATCTGTAGCTTATTATGAATATGGGCACTCTGATAAGTTTATCCTATGTATATTAGCCCTCTTGCAGACTTAGTTTTGCATGTTTTCTTGCTTCTCTGCTGGAATAAGAGGAAAATGAGGTTGTAGTTTCCAGATGACAGGAATATATGTGTGGGATGAGATGTTTCGGGAGTATGTGTTCTTTGACATTATAACCATTGACACACAAACACACATGCCTTCACATGCCCGTGTGCTAGCACATGTGTCGATTTGCATCAACCAGGGATACGTTCATGACCTCAAGGAGCACAGGTGCACACTTTCCATAGAGATGTGCTCACACTGAGTAAAGTTGTACAACCAAGATTGGATCCCTAGTTGGCGGAGTCGTACATCCACAACCACAACTCAACTGATTGGCCAATACATTTTTTCCTAAATTTTATGAAATGATAATCTCATTTCTTGTTTGTAGGTTCTTATGAAGCAAGCAGGCCTAAAACTTCAGGATAATGTAAGTTCATAGAGATTCTTATTTAATTATTACTATGTCAGACAATATCTGTTTCTTTACAATATGTTGGTGTTAATTCTGAGATACAATCAGTTGGCTGTCATACAATATAGGCTTATTGTTTGCATCGATGCGATCTGATGACCTAGTTTTCATCAAGACATCAACATATCATCTGCTCTAATTCTGATTGTATTAAGGGATTTGTGATATGATAATGGCATAACTGTGACCATGTTCACTAAATCTAGTAATTTGCCAATTTTTAGATTTGAGGACATTACAGCAATGCGCTAGTGACTACGTAGTACGTACTTTCTATGTTTGTTTCCATATTCTTCTGGTGCTATATTTCTGGTCATGCTGCAGGCTATTTTTTTGAATGTCGTGAGTGGCTTCGAGTTGGCTGAGACCGCAGGAGATCTGGCCATAGCAGCTTCAATTTGCAGCAGGTAGTAAGTTTACTGCTTTATTATTTGAGTCATTAGCAATACAAGATTTCGTTATAGTTAGTATTGGTGCCTAAGGCACTCAACTATTTCGCAGCCTATTGTTCTTACGATATGTTCTACAGTCATTTGCAATTCTGGGGTGTAGTTAGACAGGATAAACTTTGTGCAACTAAGCAGATTGGTGAGGCACAAAGTAATGGTTCTATGATTTCTTTTGAGTGGGACACCTGTTTTGGTCTATCTTTTCCACTGTTTGTCCATTTTAAGGAAGCCTCTTTTCTTCTTGTCTTCAGTTTCTTGGAGTTTCCTATCCCAAATGATGTTGCATTTATTGGAGAGATCGGCCTTGGCGGTGAACTTAGATCTGTAAGCTTTCTTCTCCTTCATGTCCGCTTCATCCGTAATCTGAGTTAACACTTGACAGGAAAGAGATAACATGTGTTAGTGAAAAGAATAGCAGAGATTAATGTTTGAACTAAAAAAAAGAATCGCCTATTTTATTCTTCCAAGCTTTCTCAAATGTCTACTGTGCTGTTAAGATTTACTGTCTAAACAAGTAATCAGTGACCACAAACTATATCCCAGCCAATATACTGTCACTCGTGTATATTCTTTTTTTTTAAAAAAAACAACTCGTGTATATTCTGGCCCCAAAAAACTTAGCTACAAACAGAGTGAAAAATTGGAACTCATTCCCAAATTTTAGCATTATGTAGAATTTGTTTCTGTTGAAAAATTAGAAACACAGCCCAATGGAGGTAATTAATGATGAGATGGAATTTCAACCTGTTTGCTAATCCTGCTACCCGATATGTACACCATGTATGCATTTTTTTTCATATGTAAATTACGCCCTTCAAAATAAATATGACCTAGTCAGATAATTGTTACTTTGAAATGGTTTCAATGAAGTGTGAAATGGAATTCGCAAAAAAGTACAAAGCAAAATTTTGAGTACTATGCGGGAAGCAGGCTGAACGCCTGAATTCATCCTGATTTCGCCAGTTGTTTTAACTGTAACCAGTTGTAGTAACTTTTCTTTATATTTCCCTTTTAAAAGGTGCCAAGAATGGACAAGCGGGTGATGGCTATTGCAAAGCTGGGATACAAGAAGTGTGTTGTTCCCAAGACCTCTGAGAAGTTGCTCAAACCGCTTAAGCTTGATATTGAGATCTTGCCCTGCAGCAACCTGAAGCAGTTCATAAACGCCATATTTAGGCCCCAAGATTGATGTTGGTGTACAAGATGCCTGCTTTACCAAAGCTGACCGTAGGTGTTTAGGGTTAGATATTAGAGTATTGTAGATCAAGGACATGGCAAGTTGGATTGGATTGGTGTAGCATAGTGCAAGTTGGACAGTGGATGGGTCAGTGTTGGGCTTCCAGCCGATTTATATGTATTCTCCATTTTGCTAGTAAGCCTAAGACGGCCACGAATTTGGTTGTCATTATTCTTTTTGTGTAAATTTGAAGTTCTATTCTGTATCTTGTCTCTAGCTAATCTATTGTCAAGCTGTTGGTTTGGTTCCACTCATCTAATGTGGTACACTCGTACAGCAAAAAGGAAAACTGCTCCTCTATGTTTTAATTCTCAAGAGGGTTCAAGGCAAACAAATTTCTCAATTTTAAATCAAATATCTGGCCATTTGGATCCCCTCAATTGTGGCATATGGAATCTTTGGAAACTAATTACATAGGGAATGCGTTTGCTAGATTCTCCACTGAATTGAAATGAGTTTAAATTTCATGGCAGCTGATCTTTGCTTGCCCAGATTCCTCCCCAGCGTTCCTCTCGCCGCACTTGAGCCATGGTTGGCCGGCTCCTTCGCAGTCTGGTCGGCCACGGCAGGTCCCTTTCCCCGCCAGATGTCACACTATCTACCCTTTATCTATTACCACAATTCCGAACGGTACCCAAACAGAAAAGTTGAAATGGAATCCGGCTTCCTTTCAAAAAATAAAAAGAGAGAAATGGAAACCCAGCTTCTGCTGATTTTGGTTCAGCTAGAAATGAGGAGCCTCTAGTCTTCAACCACTAGATAGCCAAAAGGCACTAGCAAGTTTCAGAAATTTTGATTTGATTCGTAGGGCTTTACCCTCTCCGAAGAGAAGGAGCCCTTCCAGAAATTCTCAGTGGCCCAGAGGGCCAAAGAGGGGGTTTGGAAATAGTTTTCAACCAGCAATTGACGCGCCTCGGTATTACCTCACTAGCTGCGTCATTGCCCCAAGCGCAAAGATGGTTTCTGCCTGACGCCCACCCCCCGATCTTATACCCGCCTCCCCTGCCTCCGCGTCTCTCCGCTACCGAGGTGGGACAAAAGCATCCGGCAACCCGACCGATCGCTCACGCAAGTCACGCGGGCGTCTCCAGTTGGGCCGATTCAGAGATTTAATGGGCCACCGCGCAGCCCATCATGCCCTATTGAAGTCGTCAACGGGCCGTGCTAAATGTGTGCTCCGGTTGGTGGGATTGTCTCGGGCCGGGTACCCTCGTGGCCTTTTCTCCAGCGGCCACAATTTTAATTCATCCGTTCAACTCACTCGCTGTTACTGCATCGGCTTGGGCACATGACATGCACGTAGTTCCAAATCAAATCCGGCAATAGCATGACACAATCACATTACCCAAGGAACTGTGCTCTACAGTCCTAGATTCTCTATCACTTCCTGAACTTTATTCCAAAATAAACAGCAGTACAATGGCACCGACAATGGTACGTGCAGATAGTCTGCCAACCAAACTATACATAAGATATGTTTATTTAACACTAGGTTAGATTGGGAGAATGTTTTCTCTAGAAAAATCGGAGCGGTAACTGAGCATCGTCAGTTGCCATGGCAACTAAACTGGAAAAAGTTCATCCGAGAATATAAGCGGACGTTGACCTCACTTCGTAGCACTGGAGCTGGAACCTGCGACCTTCTTATCAACCTTCCGATGGGACGGCGAGCCATCTATAAGTTGGGCCGTTCTTTCCTCTTCCTTCTTCGCCTCCTCGACAACTTTGTTGCAGAGGAAGCTTGGCTGGTTGGTCGAGGAAAGCAGCCTTGCCCACATCCTGTCGGTTATCGAGACTCTGTTCTGCTTCTCCGTTATCCTCTGAAGTGAGCGATGCAAAGTAGTCAGTGCAAAGGGCATTGAAGCAGAACAGGTTTTAAGTTTAACTTGTGATGCTAAACGCGGTAAAGATAACTCCCTGTCCTATAGAGGGTGACTTACATAGAAGGGGATGTAGCAATGCCGACCATTCACTTGACCAATGGTGAAACCGGTATATCCAGCCATGGTTCCATGGACCACACTGTGAGCCAACAGTGTGCAATAGACGTTATCAGATGCATTGCTAGGGATGGCACGTATCATGTACGTCGGATCTGCAATAGTGGAACAGCATCTGAGATCTGTTACTGTGAAACTAGCAATTCTGGACACTGAAACATAATATCAAAGAAAATTACGTACCTATGTACTTCAGATTAATGGTCATCTTGTTTTTCTTGAAGTACTCCTGAATTCACAAGTAAAACATCAATTAAACAAGTGCTTATATTGCAGATAAGAACAACATCTAGACAGTAGATGGGAGGTGCAAGTGGAATATCCATGTCTTACATTTATCTTTTGAGACAACCAAAGACCAACGTCAAGAAGCAGCTCATTGCCCGAGGCATCTTTCCCAATTGACTGCATGGTTTCAGCAATAAGTTTCTGTCCGGCACCCTCAGCAACAACAATAACCATATGACCATTATCCTTCAAACGCTTTTCTATATATCTGAAAAGGCCACCTTCACCTTCCAGATAGAAAGGTGACTCTGGAATCAAGCAACAATCCTGACAGAAGGAAAACATTTTGATCCTTTATGCTTGTGTGCAAACATGAAAATACACCCAAAATAGTTTTGGCTCAATGGAGATGTGAACGTACCACGTCCCTGCTAGCCAGAGTAGCATAATGCGCGATAAAACCTGCATCAGTAAAAAAAAATGTCATCAGTCAGATTTATGATATAAAGGAAAGCATGAATGAACAAGTTGGTTAATCTTGAAACCAGTGAGGGGCATATGAATAAGAACTTATGGGATTTACTTCAAATTTGAACTAGATGGAAGGAACATAGGCACATTGAGTTGATTATTTATCCATGTTACCTAAGTTCTTGCATCTACAAACAAGGAAATGAACTAAAATGCAGCCTAGAAGGAAGTGGAACACCCACAACTTAATAAGCTCACATACACCAGCTATTGTGATATTTCTACTCAAGAAAGCATGAAACATAACAAGTAACAATTTGCCATAGTAGCATCAGACATGGAAATCTGTTTGAATATAAAATCAAAGAGATTATAAAATGTTGTTTAAATTTCCATAATAGTTCATCAGGAAACTGATATAGCATACACCCATCTAAGAATGAAGGCAGAGAAGTTCCTCAAAGGTAAAGCTTACAGAATAAGATATTAGCAGAGAAGCGTACAACAGACAAGTACTATATATTACTAGCACAACATTCATAGAAGCTTACCACTGTGTCGTCCCATTAGCTTGACAAGACCTATACCATTCTCAGCACTTACAGCTTCTACATGAGCAGCATTTATTGCACGTTGAGCCTCCTCAACTGCCGTGTCGAAACCAAATGACTTGTCAATTACCTAAACATAGGTAACCATGAGTTACATGCCAAATGCCATATTCCACCAAAATATCACTAAAATGTGGAGAAGTGTATTACAGGGATGTCATTGTCAATGGTCTTTGGGATGCCAGCAACAGAAACTTTCAGACCACGCCTTCTAACTTCCTGAAGAGGATTCAAGTAAAGAGTAACTTATAAACATATTGCACTAATTGGTTGTGATAATATATGATCGGCTAAGGCTATATTTCAAACAGGTCTGGAAACTTTCAGCAAATCTACAATTGTGCTTACTTCAAATATCACTCCTGCACCCCTTTGAGTACCATCACCACCAATTACATAGACCTGAACAAATCATCAAAGAGTTGAACCAATGTGCAAGTTTAAGTGTCTCAGCTTGGTAAAAGAATTTTCATGGTGCCAAGAAATTAAAAGTAGAAAATGAGACAAAAAGATGCGGGGTAGAATGCCATTTTCTTTCATTTACCTGATTTATGCCACGATCTTGAATACTGTCAACGATCTTCATGGTGTCATGGCCTCCTCGGGATGATCCGAGAATAGTTCCACCCCTTTTGTGAATGTCATTTACACTCTTTGGAGTCAAGGTGATGGTGTTGCGAGCATAGAAGCCTCTATACCCACCCTATGAGAAATAAACATGAGGGCAACAAATGAGTGCTTGAAGAACTCAATGGGGAGAACGATTTATTGCATGATGTAATGTTTTCACCTGAATCCCAAGTATCTTGGTGACACCGTACATGTCAGATAAGCCACATACAATTTCCCTAATCACAGTATTAAGTCCAGGGCACAATCCTCCACAGGTGACAATGCATGCATGGACCTCATCAGGTTCAAAATAGACCTAACCCAAGACATGCACAAGGTTACAAAAAGCTTACAGGGTTAGCCATAGTATCTCCCCCTTCTACGTAGCTTTGTTCCCGTACAAAAAGTGAAAAGCACAAGGTTCACATACCCTTTGGCGAGGTCCAGCACGACGGAAGTGGTTCCCTCTGGGACCATCCTTGTGAACAACAATCTGCATTGGACAACAGTACGCATCACAGAATTGGTGTAAATACTTTGTAGAAGTGAAGTATTTCCTGTCAGGGGAAAAAATGCAGAGTGGACAACAAGTCCCTCAAGAACTCACCTTCTGGCAGACGGTGTCGTCTGGGTTTACAAAGTACTGCCTGAAGGGGAGAAAGAAAAGGACAAGTTAGCTACAATGAGTAAGGGAAGAATGTGAGCTTCAAGCTTGCAGGTTCAAACTTACTTCACAACCGAGTATGCTGGGTTATCTTGCAATGGATTTGGGTAGGTCTGCAACAGCAAATGAGAAATTTATCATGATCACAAATCGGTTATGGGTATCTCTCAGATTCCACATTTCATCCGTTGCCTCCATAACTAATGGCAAATCGCCTATCACTACCTCTAAATGGCCAAATTGGAAACAAGGAAAGAGCAAAAATGTAGTGTATGAAGTCACTCGAAAAGGCGAGTGCTAAAAAAGCACTAGCTGCTTCAATCACCAAAAAAGCCCACGCCATAACGCAAATAACTAACGAACAAAAAGGCATTAAGTAATAAAAGTCGCTGACAGCTTTAGATCGCACGAATCATGATCATCAGATTCCACGTTCGCCTACGATCCGGCCGCCGGGCCGCACCAGTGCACCACCACGATGCCACGCAGCGGGCAACCTCGCCCTGGAGCAGCAGCGACCGATCAGCCGCTCCCCGCGTCAACCACCAGATCGACCCCCCACCGCACGGGATGGCGGCACTCACCGGGAGATCGGGGAGGTAGTCCGACACGTGCGGCACGTCCTCGAGGACGTAGCCGGCCTCGCCGGACACCAGCTTGACCGCCGCCGCACCCTCCATCGCCTCCCCGCGCCGGCTCCGCTCCGGCTCCCACGCGCGGCCCCGCGGCGTGTCCCGGCGATCGACCAGGTGGTTGTGGTGGTGGAGGAGGAGGTGGTCCCTCGGGCTCGGCACGGTGATCGTCACGGGCGCGCTCGCGGTCGCGGCGGGCCTGGGATCGGGGGCCGAGTCAGCGGGCGGCGCGGGCGGCGGCGCCATGGCGGGAGGAGGAGGAGGATGCGGTGGGAAAATCCATTGCGGGTGGCCTTGGGGGGGGGCGGTGACGGCGACGGCGGCGGCCGGGAGTGCGGGGCGACGAGGGGTGGTGGCGGCGGCCGGGAGTGCGGGGCGACGAGGGGTGACGGCGACCGGCGGAGGAGACGAGCGAATGGGATGCGGGGCGAGGACGACGCGGCCTGTGGAGGAGTTGGGGACGGACGGGGACTGGGAGAGATGCGCGGCCTGACACTTGGTGGGACTGGGCGTTTCTTTCAGGTGGTGTGGGACCGGGCCCCGAGATTCGTGTTCTCTACCCATTGGATGCTGCGAGTACGGTCACGTGACAGATTGGTGATTCGTACTCCGTCCGTTTGCCGACCAAAATCACCGAGTCTAGGCTCCGTTCAAATCTGCTACCAAAATTTACAGAGTTTTCTCCTCATATACTACAAATTTTCCGCATTTCGAGCAGGCTCTAAACTACTCCAACAATACATTTCTAGTGAATTCGAAAACAACCTTTTCTAGTAGCACCTTTAGGCCTATCCATTCATGAGAGGAAGATATATAGATCAACATTTGTTATATTTCAATTCCATTGAGTTAACCAAACCAAGTTTTAAAAAGCATTCGCCATGATCTACTTATCCACTCGCGACATAAGTTCAACCATCAAGATGAATTTACTTGAAGGTCTCTATCAGCGACTAGGCTTTTCGAGGGGAATCCTGAGGCCCTGCGTCGCCGCCCTCGCTCGGGCGGCGGCCCAACCCTAGCCGCCGTTGCGTCGCTTTCTCCTCTCCCCTCCCCTCTCCTCCTCCCTCACCGCTGCCAGAGGGCTCGCTGGAAGCCCGTGCAACCCCTGGGAAGGTGGCGGCGGGGCAGTTTCGCCTTCGTTTGCCGCGCCTGCACGGTTCTGGCCAGGGATGACGCGCGGCGAGATGGCGCCCTTGCACCGGCGCGAAGCGAGCGGCGCACGTGGAGCGAGGCAGCGGCTAGGCACGACGCCACCCTCTCCCTCCCCTCCACTCCTTCTCGCCGCCGTCGGAGGAGGCGTCGCTACTGGTAGCTTCGATAGTGACCGGCGGCCCTGGTTTGGCCAGGCCCGGATCCGGCACGTCGACGCTTGTATCCGGCGTTCCTCTGAGCTTTGAGGCGGATTCCTTCGCAGATCCGCTGGGGGGGCGCCAGCCAGGAAGTGGCGGTGCTCAGCTTGCGGCGTTCGTGTCGAGTTCACGCGCGTGCAGTCCTAACGGTGCGGGCCATGTTGGCTCACGGCCGCCGGCAGCACCAAAGCTAGTGCTTGCCTATAGCTCCCCCTCACCTCCGCTATCCTCTCCATGGTCAAAACTGGCGTGCTAAGAGGATTGGGCCTAGGCGAAAGCCTTTGCTTGTTGGCGGGCCGATGATGACGACGCTCTCGGACGTCGTCTACCTTCTTGGAGGCGTCATCGATGGCCTCCTCTCCTCTGTGCCATCACCGCCATCGGCAACCACCGCCCGCCGCCTCCGTGTTTGCAGCAGAACTAGAAAGTTGTTGGTGCTCCTTTGGATTCTACTATGGTTACGCAAGTGTCCACCATTGGCGCCTCTACTTCGTCGATGCTCTCCTTGTTGATGGAGATACCAAATCAAATGCTGGGTGTCGCCTTTGCCAGCCCTCCCTCCTTTGGGGCTTCCTCCCCTCGAAGGGTATTGGATGGCGGTATGTGGCACCTGGATGTGCCTCAATTGGTGTTGCCTTCAGCTCGAAGGGAGGTCATCATTTCCGACGACATTTTGGTCAAGTTGCTTACCCCACCCTTAACCCTCGTTCTGTTGGCAAACCCTCCCAAATCGTTGGAGGGTGGCCATAGGGCAGCGTAGCTATGAGGGTTGTTGTTGTGGCACTTTAGTTCCAGTGAATCTGGCAAGCAAGTTGCTCGGTATTGGCTCTCATGGATGATTGGTAGAATACACTTCAACTTCGTCAGGGACTTTCTATTGCGTTGAGCTTGCACCGTCCTATGGATCAGCTTGGAGATATTTCCTATTTTCTCTTCTAACTTCTCTTTGCTTCTCGCCACGTGGCTGCCGTCTTACTTTCGATCAATGAGAATTAAGTAGGTGGGGATCTTCCCAAAGTTGTTAAAAAAAGATGAATTTATTTTAAGTGTTTGGTTTTTCAAGACAAAGTTTCCAAAATATAACCCTACGCCCTCTCTCTGCATTCTGCTTAAGCTTCATCCCTCTCTACGTGGCAAGAAGGGGATTATCTGATCTTACCGCACACTCATGGTCAATGACACGTGGGCCCCGGCAGACGCGGGTCCAAATGTCAGTCACCATGTAATTGTGACATAACGGAGAAACTGATGCCAGCCGGCAATTCCCCACTCCCAATCAAGCGCTAAACGATCAAGAGAAAATTGGGCGCGATTTAGCGCTTAATTTTCCTTGATCTCACCCCAAGCCCCCACCGTCCCTATCATCGGAAATTCCTCCCCGTTGGAAGCTATCGACACCAGCCGTTCGAGCGTTCGCCATGGCCGCGGAGGCGGCGGGGCGGCGGGGGGCGGCGGCGCGGAGGAAGGCGAAGGAGGCCGCGGTGGGCGTCGCCGCGAGGGTGCTCTTCTACCCGACGCTGCTATACAATGTAGTGCGGAGCAAGGCCCAGGCCGAGTTCCGGTGGTGGGACGAGGTCGATCAGGTGACTTCTCGTTTCCGTTTCTCCTCACTAACAGCTTCCTGAGCGAGAGATTGGCTTGAGAGACTTAGATTGCTAGGTCCACTAAAACTAGAGCCGTCGGTGTTCCTCTGGGGATCTGTCTGGAGGCTAGGAAGTTAACAATTTTAGCGTTAGTCTATAAATGGTGCTGACTTCATTGTTGTTCGCTCCAAAGAATGTCATAGTTGCAATATCTGTATGCGTGAATTTAGCTCTGTATCTGGGGATATTCTGGAGCTGTATTATCTGCCTTGTGGTTGAGCAGATATTTCCATTTGATGAGTCATAGATATCTCTGATCTGATTATACAGATGCACATGTTGACCTTTGTACCAGTTCATTTTGCTTGGAGCGGTTCCGTTCCGCAGAGATGTTTCACGCTTGCAGAAGCTTGGGGTACGTGGTGTGATAACTCTAAATGAACCATTTGAGACTTTGGTACCATCATCAATGTATCAGGCAAGTGGCTTGCTATTTATTTACCTTTTTATATTAAAACTTGTATGTCACTTCACAGATCATATGCTCCTGAGTTCCCTTAATCTTAGCATATGCCACTTACGAACAGAATTCCTCCAATCCAAGTTAATCAATCAGGGATACGTTGTGACATAAATTCTGCTCTGCTGAAATTTACAGTCACGTGGGATTGATCACCTTGTTCTTCCTACAAGAGATTATATGTTTGCTCCTTCACTTGTGGATATTAATCAAGCAGTTGATTTCATTCATAGTAAGTGAGCTGCAGATTATGCCCAAAGTGACCCTTTTTCAATAAGTAATAGTTTATGAATCAATCATCCCAGATTTACTGATTAGATTGTTGACCATTTGTGACGCTGCTTCCTTTTTTTTTCAGAAACTTTCCTTCTCTTCACTACAGAAACTTTCATTGACATTTCTGCACTGTTAATTAGGAAATGCATCTTCTGGGAAAATAACATATATTCACTGCAAAGCTGGAAGGGGCCGAAGTACAACAATTGTCTTGTGCTACCTGGTAAATTTAGTTATTTACTATCTTTTAGTAAGAACAATAATATGTCAAAATCTGAGCTTAGACCTTCAGGTCATAGTTAGAAAGAAGTCATAGCATACTACCTGTTTGGAATTGATTTAAAATCTTGTCTCAGTGAAAATATAATATTGGTATGTTTCTTAATTTCACCAGGTGAAGTACAAGAATATGACACCTGCAGAAGCTTTCGAGTATGTACGATCTAAAAGGGCTCGAGTGCTGTTGACGCGTTCGCAATGGAAGGTACTGCCCTACTGAACACACGCTGACTCATTCTTCCATCTTAAAACATGCCAGTTATTTGCACTTACAAGAATTTCTAATTTTACTGCCTGCCCCCTGCTGTGATTTTCTTGAACTTGGGAAGTTGCAAGCATTGGCCTGCTTTAAATAATTTATATGCGCTGAAAGATGTAACTCTTATCGGTGATAAAATGCAGTTGGCAATTGATCCTAATGGTATAACTAGCTAGGAAAGGCTGTGTATATGTCACATTTTAGCAGCCTTTTCTTCCTCAGTAAGGAAATATTCCTACTGCTTGACTGAACACCTATATTTAAAACTTTCTATTGTGTTTCAAAGATGATTAAACATACACTCATATTTGCAGAGCAGTGCTGCAATCCTTTAGCTGTTTTGGATTGTGACATTCAGCTACTTCTGTCTGGTGACTGATAATGCAGCAATCATATTTAGATGGGACCAAATTTACTCATCATGGACCCAAATACCGCCCATTAATTAGAGAAAGAGTTATCACCAGGGATTCTGAATGTTTCTAGAAGGTCCTGAAAGCCTTTCCAATTCATTTCGTTCAATCTTATTCGCGTGGAAGAAGAGTGAGAGGCAGTTTAACTCATTATTCAATGAAAATTCATGTATTCTAGGTGGATTTGATTCTTGCAGGTGGTCCAAGAATTCAGCAAGAACAACGCTGAGTTTCCTGCTGTGACAAGCAGTTCGGCAACAGCAACTGCAGCAGGGGACGCCATACCAGTAACAGAAGCAAATTTGGATGGCAATGATGCCCCAGAGTCTCTTACAGAAGATGCCAGCTTGTCTTGCCTGAAGAGTACCCCGTCAAGGCCAATGATTAAGATGCTTTCATGTTTGTTTCCTTCTCGGATCTGATGAATGATCACTGGACATTGGGTGTCCGAGGTGCGTGCATGTTCTCCACATAACCAATTTACTTGTGAAGTGGTGTGCAGATCTGAAAGGATGGCAGCTGCATTGGCATAATATTTCGGGAGTCATACAAATGTCCGTATTCATCCAATTTGCCTGTTTATATGTACCTTCATCATGAGAAATCCATTGTCTGGACCTTTGATGAGGATGTATCTGGGCCAGAATGGTTGCAGGACAGCCAGAAATTGAATTGGACAATTACCTATGGAATCGTTTTGCAAATGCATAGTCGAAATACCTGATTTTGTTTATAGAGATTGTTTGACTGGTATTCAGATAAGATATGATTTGAGTGCACAGCACGACTAAAGGGTCAATTCGAACTGTACAGTTACTCAGTTGGGTTGCACCAGTTCTGCGGCTGCCAAGTCCGGCCACCTGTTCTTCCAATCGCCATCCGATTTCAGATCACCTGATCGGATCTGAAGATAAAATAATACGGCGTACATTGAATAGATCCGGATCAGTCGTCTGATGTCATTGACAGATGACAGAAAGGTCTCCGCAAGCAACCGAAATAAAAAGTCACACCTTTTGTTTTTGTATCATCGATTTCAGTCATGTACTATTGTCATTGTAAGTTCTTTCAAGACAATATTGCTATTGAAAGTTCTTTCAGGACGATATTGCTATGGTTGAGCTTTTGGGGCTGTTTTGCTTTCCAAAAGCTAAAAACCAACCAAAAGGCCGAAAAGCTTCAGCTGCTTCGACCCAAAAGCAGAGTTAGTTCATTTCTGGCAGTAGGTGGGGAGGTGCTTCCTTGAGCTTTTGGCTTTCTCAAGTTGGAAGAAATTACCCACTGCTACTCGTTATGAGCATACCGCTTCATTTCTTTCCTGTCTCTCCCGATATTTTTCTCCAGCTGCGAGCTCCTCTCTCCTCCTCCCGCGAGCAACCAGTGGCAGCGGCGGGGTCCGACGCGGCGGCCAGCCGACCACGCTGGCGGCGGCCCTCTCCGCCCCCCCTCTCCTCCTCCAGTGAGCAGCCAGTGGCGGCGCCGGCGCGAGCTCCTAGCAGGGGTGGCGCCGCGAGCTCGAGCTCCCTCGCGGGCAGCCGCGCGAGCTCCCCCAGTGGGCCCACTCCTCCGGCCCTGCACAACGGACGAGAGAGGCCGGTGAGGGGTGGAATGGGTGCGGGAGCTCGAGGGGAAGCCGAGGGCGCGAGAAACCAGCCAGAGGCCTACCCACGATGGCGAATCAGGGCCGGCGACAAGCTCGGGTCGGTGGCAGAGGCGGGCGGAGGTGGTCGTCGGGAGCTGGGCACGACGAGGTAGAGCGGCGGCCGAGTGGTGGCGGAGCTGCGGGTCGTCGACGAGGGGAAGCCGTGGGTGACGAATCGACTGTGGGCGACTAATCGCCGGTACTGGCAGCAGGAGGAGGAGGAAGAAGAAGGGTTGATGAGCGGGTCCGCTCGTCAGTGAGAGAGGGAGAGGGTCGAGTGAGGTGGACTATGAATGACATGTGGGGTCCGCTCATAAGTGTTTTCCAAAAGTCACAGCTGTTCCACGAAACGGCTTTTCCACAGCCCACAGCTCACAACTCACAGCTACTTTTCCACAGCTCACAGCTACTTTTTCAAAAGCTACAGCTCAAACGAGCACAAGTTAAGTTTAGCCTGCTCCAATAATGGACTTCTTAGTTCACAAAAGGAAAATGGAGTTCTTAGCTAATTAAGTCATAATTTTATATATGCTTATATATATACAAACTAAAAGTTAATTAAGTTACGGCCATCAAAATGCCACTATATTACTATCCACCATCGGGGCAAGTGATGTTTGCATGTGTGGCATCGATTGATGAATTGGACGCATCTCAATAGTTCTTTGCACCTACGCCTAAAAACAACCATGCTTATAAAGTCGACGAAGAATAGATTGCTATGGTAGAGTTTAGAGAAACGAGATTGCTAGGCTGAGGAAGCTGAGAGATTCCTTTGTCACTGGCTAGCTCGGCAAAGGAAGCATGCAGTGATCCGGCCACCATGAAGGTGACCAGTGAGGGTGTGATTGGTAGCTGGGAGGAGGGCATCCTAGGGACCATCCTGCACCGTCTCGTGCACCTTGACCTAGTTTGGTTCCCCCACCCGCACCATATGCCTGCACCCCCTCGTTCACTTGCCCCCTCCCATCCCACATCCCTCCGTCCGCCGAAATCTTCCTTCCCTCGCGAGCCGAGACGGGACGATGCAAGGCGGGAAGATTTGGGGCGAGCGCGGGAGATGGCGCTATCCTGGTGATAAAGGCGTGGAAGGCTAGGGTTACCACCCCATTCCCTCGCCACTGCCTTCACTCACATCCATTTCCCTAGTGCGCCTTCTCCTCTCCCTCCCCTTCTTCGATCTTGGTTCGCCGATCGGGTCGAGGTCCTCTAGCAGCCTACTCTTGGTCCTCTGGTGGTGTGACGATACATCTCCCCCTCCTCTAACGATGCTTCCTCCCTTCTCCCATCTAGATGTGCGTTGATTTGTTGATTCGTCAGTTTTTGTTTGCCGATGAGGAACCCTAGCTTCTTATATTCTTAGATCTATGCGGTACTTTTGTTCGTGTGCATGTGGATCTATATTTTTGTGATGTGTATCTATGTTGATTCAAACATGTGGATCGAATTTATCGATTTATGTATTACTGAGCAAAGTGCCTAGATCGATGATGAATCCTTGCCGCCGGAGAAGCACCCTCGGGTGTGGCAGCCGTGTCTTGAATAACCATTTAGTTTTGAATGTTTGCTTGCTTAACAACATGGCTCCAAGTGCTTGTACTCAATTCTAATTAACATTGCATCGTATTGGTAGACATGGATTTCCGAACTAGGCGCCCGGCTGCTGCTGCTATGGTTGCTACAGTGGCTGCATGGTTTTTCATGTGTTTAGGAGGAGAGCTTAGGATGCTCGCTCCATTACCTATGGACCCATGGCAGAGAGGGACCCAGAGAGGATCAGTAACCTAAGATTCATTTATGAATCTAATGATGTCCATTGTGTAAACCTGCTAAGGTTGAGAAACGCACCTTTTTTCCAACTGTGTGACTTGTTTCGTACAAGACAGTTGGTTGTGGACAGCATACATGCCACTATTGAAGAACAAGTTGCAATGTTCTTGCATGTTGTTGGTCACAACCAGTGGTTCAGGGTGATTAACATGACATTTAGGAGGTCACCAGAGACTATTAGTAGGTTCTTTCACCAAATCTTGTATATAGTTGGTGAGTTGAGGAATGAGTTCATTGTTCCACCATCCACTAGTGTCCATCCTAGGATCCATGCCAGCAGGAGATGGTACCCATATTTCAAGGTTGGTGGTCTTTTCATGAATGTAACCAAGTTAAATAACCCATATGGTAGTAACCTTTTGATATGGTTATTTGTTTACTTGATTTAGGACTGCATAGGAGCAATTGGTGGGACATATGTCTTAGCTAGAGTTCCTGTGAAGATGCAAGCTATCTTTAGAGGCAAGAAGCACACTATCACTCAGAATGTTTTGGCAGCAGTGGACTTTGACCTCAGGTTCACATATATGCTTGCTGGTTGGGAGGGATCTACACATGATGCTCTAATTTTGGTTGATGCTCTAGAAAGGGTTGATGGCCTTAGAGTCCCACAAGGTACCATACATCACACATCTATAACATGCCAAACTAATTGCACCCACTAAACTGATAAACCATGTTGTTTTGTTCCATTATCTAGGGAAATTCTATCTTGTGGATGATGGATATGCAGCCAGGCCTGGGTTCCTGCCGCCATTTCATGGTACAAGGTACCACTTGAAGGATTTTGGTTCCAACAGACCATAAAACCAAAGAGAGTTGTTTAACCTAAGGCATTCTTCTCTTAGAGTGACAATAGAGAGGGATTTTGGTGCTCCCAAGAATAGGTTCAGGATCCTTGACAACAAGCCCTTCCACCCTTACAAAATCCAAGTAAAGCTGGTTCTTGCTTGTTGTATTCTGCACAGTTGGATACTTAGGCATGGTCAGGATGAACATGTCCCCACTGAAGCTGCTTGGACTCCAAACTCCACTGACACTGCCTCTGAGGCAGAGCATGATCCTGAAAATGGAACTTGGGCACAACAGAGGGAAGCATGGGCTGCACAAATGTAGCAGAATAGGGGTTCTTCTAGAGTTTAAATCTAATGTTGCAATGAAGTACCTAGGGTTTATGTACTATTAAGTAGCATTGATGGAACTTGTAATATTTGCTGAGACCTATGGCACTTTGTTGTGATGTTTCTCTGCAATCATGAACCTTCATTTGTTTTGGTGTTAATGTTTCTGCTATTTCAAGTGTTTATTTATTAAGCACATTTTCTTATATTGTTCTGGATATGTGGCGGAACCGTCCAACTTAAACTGGTTTAAGTGCGCCTAATTGCTGCCAACGCAGCAGTTATCCGAAACGCACTTAAAACAGTATAAGTCCGGTCGTCCGTCGAGTGTCCCTAGGACTCCTCGAAAGATCCACGTCGTGTCTCATAGACATACATCAGGATTGTATCTGCGATGGGATAGCATCAACAAATATTACATTTTTACATACATACAAGAGGTACGAGTTAATACAAGACATAGTTTGAAGCAAACTTAACAGTGCAGTGTTAGAAAGAGTTCTAGGATTTAAAATATAAACGGTTCGGGTGGAGATGAGCATTATAAAACTTCTTCTAAGGGTATTGTGAGACTCATAACAATACCCTAGGGTTTCGGGGCTTCCTCCTCAGTGGACTCCGACGGTGCTTCTGAAAAGATAGCCACAAGGGATAACCCTGAGTACGGGGTACTCAGCAAGTCTTACCCGACTAACCAATATAATAGTTTTTCTTGGAAGTACATGATAGCTTTTTGGTGTACTTGGTTGATACATTTTTGCCGAAAAGCTTACTACAAGTGACACCTTAGTTTTTATCTTTTATTTGAGTTAAATTGTTACCTAACCATTCTAGATGATGAGAAAAGATTAATTGCGAACAACAAGGTATTAAGTCATACACCAATCATTATCAGAAAGCTATGTCATTCATGAATTTATGCTACGATGCTCAACAGTGATCAAGTGCATTCATAACCGAGAATTGCGGCGATCCAGATCATATTACATCCTGCAGGAGAGTACCCTGATCACCAGCTATATACGACTGTCCAGGTTGTATGTAACGACTTTTCGATTAGCAAAACCAATGATTGGGAATAAGACTACCCGGACCCAGGGACGCACCCCCACATGGGACCCCACGTCTGGCCTGATCACCATGTGAGTTTCAGGCTACGCCCCTGCCAATCTCCAGCACGTCAAGCGCGGGTACGAAGTATTCCCGATCAGAGAGTTTACTAACCTACTGGGCTTTACTGGTCCTGATATGAACCCGCTAGGGTTGATTCCCGATCTTTCGATGAGAGGCGTGGATAACTCGATTGGTGGATGGAGACGACGTTCACGGCCCGACTACAGCCTTCCAAGTTGCGCCTTAGCAACCGATACACCACCTCCAATGGCTGCCGCGATCTTGTGGATCGCGTCACCCGACCACTAGGGCACTCGTCCTGCAAGCAATCGAAGAACAAGCAAGAACAAGTAGAACAAGCAACTCAATTGCAAATATGGAGATGAAAACCAATCTGAAATCACAAATTTGGGGTTCCGAATCGAGTAGAACGGATGGTCTAGTTGACACACGCGTCTACAAGGAAGTAGCAATGGCTAAACTTACATCAAAACAAAACCCAATCTGTTCGTGGCGGCTCTAATCCTTATTAATACCTAGGAGGACGACCAGGGGGGTGTTGGGGTCGTGCTCCAACCCTAGGACACGTCCCTAATGGACCCAGCTTGATACACGGCCCCTCGGGCCAAAATAGGGCGACGCAGCACCTGTGGACAGAAAACCTCTCGGTAGTATTTCGATGATTGCGGCCGCCTCAGAATAGATATGGACATGAGTCCAGATCCATATGAAAATAGACTTCATAAGGATTCCATGGAGTACTTGAATGCCCAAAACGGAGTCCGGATGAGGTCGTGGCGGTCATTGCAAGTTGGGCCAGAACTGTAGTCCGAATCCAGCAACAAAACGTGTTGGATTGGATCTCTTTCTTTCCTTGGGCCAAAAGTGACGTGGTGGCCTGGTGGAGGACGTTAGGAATACTTGGACTTGGCCCCCAATCTACTTCTTTGGTCCTCCATGCCTTCCATGTGTGTTTAACACTATTTTTGATCCATGTATGTATTTCTGAAATTGACAACGAATACACATCATGGTGCAGCATCAATTCATCAAATGTATCACATATAATTATGATAAAGAATTGTTTCACCTCGGAGTCAAAAGATACTAATATGGTTGTATCCGAACATGTGATGTCCTCATCATTCTCCCCTTCTTGGCTGCAAGTCGTCCTCGACTTGCCCCAGTGGCATTCTAAGGTGCTTGTTTTGATGTTGGAGCACGGAGCGACGGCCATGCTGCATGGCCACAACGAGTAATGCTCCCCTTCTTTGGTCTTACCCTGTTGCATATGAGAAAAACTAGAAAAGCTTTGCAAGACATTATTAGTGTTAGTGCAGCCCTCTATTTGATGTTGGTATTGGTGCCCAAAAGGATATTTCATATGAGAGCAAAAATAAACTTTATGCACCAAATATTCTCCTTTGCTGTCGTATTTGCCAATTGGATGAAGCGAACAATGATTAAAGCTTGGCAAACTAGAATCAAATTTAAGTCTCTCTTTTAGACAACTTAGATTACACAGAACATCAAATTCAATATAACCCAAAGTATTTAAAGAGGATAGCAAATTCAGTTCATCTTGTGCACAACTAATAGGATGAAAAAGCTTTGCTTCAGCACATTTATATGTTTCCAAATGAAAAGTATCACACTTATTTGTTACTTGTGGCATAGGAGTAAAAGAATCATCATCACACAAGTCTTCTTTATCACAAGGAACAGCAAGTAATTCATTTTGTGACAAAGGAAAATCAACAGTGGGTTCCACTATTTGTTGCTCGTCATTAGCATGCAAGGTGGACAAATTTTGGACATTATGGGTCACATCATTATTGCAAGTATTCACAGATAATAAAATCTCCTTTTCAGCATTGAGAGCAAGACAATACAATTGAGCAAGATGCATGCATGATTTGCTAATTAACAAAGTTCGAATTTCAGAATTGAGCCCTCTTATGAACCTACTCATCACATCTTCCATGCATTCGTCTAATCCACCATACATGATACAAATTTTAAAATCATGGAAGTATTCTTTCACAGTCCTACTACCTTGCCTCAAGTTGTCTAATTTAGCAAGCAAATAATCAGCATAATATTCAGGAATGAATGCATCTCTAAAAAGAAATTTAAAGTCGTCCCAAGATTCTAGAAGTTTCTTACGCCTACAAATGTGTTTCCATTGTAGCAAGGCAAATTCAGTCAAAATATTAGAGGCAATATAAATCTTTTGTTTCTCGGACAGGTCATGCTCATCAAATTCATTATCTACTTTTATCTCCCAATCAATGTAAGCTTTAGGATCAAACTTACCATCATATAACGGCAAGTGTTGAATAACACCCTGAATATGAGAGTCTAGTTTCATCAGCTCCAAAATCTCCGTATCACCTGCCATGGTTAGTAGGAAACAAGAAACACAAAAATAATATGTATCCTCCTGTCAACTACTATGATGTGTTGGTTGTAATTCTCTCAAACTCAACTTGTAAAAACAAGCCCTTACAAGTTCTTACCAAGCCAAATAGGAGGTGACGGCAACCAACAAGTCTGCAACCGTGGAGTGAAGTGTATCGATGCCGCAGCAACAAAAGCCTATCAAGCTGTAGTCGAATATGTGGAGCTCTAGGTGGGCTAAAGCAAGGAAATATACTAGCACCACGTTAGTCACAAAAGCAAGCTGAATAATAGTTCAACGGTGGTACTGTGCTGGTCCTAGCCTAGACCGTGCTAGAGACGCGAGCCTGGACACAAAGGAAGTCACAACACACCACCGGAAAACAATAGGGAAGCACAACGAACAACCCCTTTTCTTCCTATTTTTTTTGTCTTTCTTTTCCTTTTTTTTTCTTCTATTTTTTTTTCTTCTTTTTTTTCCAGGGGATCCTCAAATCTGATTATATGAACAAAAGGACTTCACAAGAGTCACACACCACACAAACTTTTTCCGAAAGGATAGAAATCAGATTTGGACTCAAGACAGCAACTGGGCAGCTGTCAATTCGGACTCCAAACCGATTCCAACTTGAACTCAGCACCACGTGGGATTTGATCTTAAACAAACTCGGAGTAGGACTCAGACTTGAATATAAACATGTATTCAGATTCAACCAACAGAAGGTTTTATACGGTAGCACACGGCTGTGACTGGAACGTGACAAGAACTCAAAACTCTAAAGGACTAAAACTAAGACCAGCAACTCAACACAACCGAAGCAACCAAAAACTCAACAAGCCCTAACTAAGCAGTGCTAGCAAAGGCTCAAAGGGTTTATAGGATTGCGGGTAAACTAATCTACTATTTTTTTTTGGCTTTTTTTGGACTATGGGAAATTAAAAACAGCAAAGAACTAGAAGTCTCTCACCGATAAACCTTGCTCTGATTACCAACTTATATGAACCCGCTAGGGTTGATTCCCGATCTTTCGATGAGAGGCGTGGATAACTCGATTGGTGGATGGAGATGACGTTCACGGCCCGACTACAGCCTTCCAAGCTGCGCCTTAGCAACCGATACACCACCTCCAATGGCTGCCGCGATCTTGTGGATCGCGTCACCCGGCCACTAGGGCACTCGTCCTGCAAGCAATCGAAGAACAAGCAAGAACAAGTAGAACAAGCAACTCAATTGCAAATATGGAGATGAAAACCAATCTGAAATCACAAATTTGGGGTTCCGAATCGAGTAGAACGGATGGTCTAGTTGACACACGCGTCTACAAGGAAGTAGCAATGGCTAAACTTACATCAAAACAAAACCCAATCTGTTCGTGGCGGCTCTAATCCTTATTAATACCTAGGAGGACGATCAGGGGGGTGTTGGGGTCGTGCTCCAACCCTAGGACACGTCCCTAATGGACCCAGCTTGATACACGGCCCATCGGGGCCAAAATAGGGCGACGCAGCACCTGTGGATAGAAAACCTCTCGGTAGTATTTCGATGATTGCGGCCGCCTCAGAATAGATATGGACATGAGTCTAGATCCATATGAAAATAGACTTCATAAGGATTCCATGGAGTACTTGAACGCCCAAAACGGAGTCCGGATGAGGTCGTGGCGGTCGTTGCAAGTTGGGCCAGAACTGTAGTCCGAATCCAGCAACAAAACGTGTTGGATTGGATCTCTTTCTTTCCTTGGGACAAAAGTGACGTGGTGGCCTGGTGGAGGACGTTAGGAATACTTGGACTTGGCCCCCAATCTACTTCTTTGGTCCTCCATGCCTTCCATGTGTGTTTAACACTATTTTTGATCCATGTATGTATTTCTGAAATTGACAACGAATACACATCATGGTGCAGCATCAATTCATCAAATGTATCACATATAATTATGATAAAGAATTGTTTCACCTCGGAGTCAAAAGATACTAATATGGTTGTATCCGAACATGTGATGTCCTCATCAGGTCCCATACCCAGTAAGTGATCAGACGATTATCACTTGATCAAAGGTTAAGACAACGAATCGGGCCTTAACCAAATTAAACTAGCAGACATAACTATATCCTTAGCTTCTGTCTGCTTCTTAACTGTCAAGTCATCCTTCCATAATTAACATGTATGATTCAAAATTTTCCTTAATGTTGGTAAACCAAGCATTTAAGCAACTAAGCAATTCTAGACTTGGGTTATCTACTAAAGGTTTGAACAAGTGGCAAAGATGTCCTTAAACAAGGTATGATAATGCATAAGAATGGGTTTCAAGCAACTCCTAGACTTAGTGCATACATATAGCAAATAGCTAAATAATGGACACATGAAATAATGACTCCAAAATAATAGGTATAATGCACCGGGGCTTGCCTTGTTCGATAAAAAAGTTAGTATTGTCTGAAGAGTTGGCCTCGCAGGGGACCAATTCAAAGATTTCCTCAAACTCCGAAGATCCTTCTGAATATTCCGAGTAATCTCCTTCTGGTGCTTCGGGGTCTATAGCATAACATATGCAGGGGTTAGGAATGCAAATTTTTGAATATAAGACTATATAACTTTCCTTCATGATAGAGTTGCAAGCCAACAAGGACTATACAATTTATCATGATAAAGTTGCAAGCCAACACACAAAAACCCGAGAAGATTAGCCCACACTTTTTATTTCCTTAATGATCATTACTTAAGGCCTTTTCTTTTATTTTTAGAAAATGTTATAATTATTTACTAACTTTAAAACCTAACTTCCTATGAATTAATGATAATTTGTGATTATGAAAATGTTATTCCATATTTATGCATTTAATAAAGATTAAGTATTTATTTAATTACCTTAAAAGAAAGGCATTAAATAAATACCCAAATTTTTATTATTTTTCTAGGGTATAAAAAAAATTTAATGCATAAAGGAAAATAAAACAAGCCTAACAAAATTTTGGACACTCCTAGAAATTTCTGTGATTTAAATGGTGAGATTCGGATTTAAACTAATTATTCTATAAAGGAAATCTAATTTTTTTCCTGAAAAACACCCCCGGCAACTTTTCTCACGCGACCCTACTCTACCCTCTCTCACTTGCACTGGGCCCGGGGTGCGGACCCACCCTTTTCCTATTCATCCTACCCGCCGGCCTATTTCTCCCCCGGCCGGGCCCTACTGGGCTGATTTTTCTCTCCTCTTCTTCTCTTTTCACCGGTGACGGCCCAACGGCCCATTTTTCTTTTTCTCTTTTTCCACACGCCGGCCTGCTGGATCTCTGGGCCTCCGGCCGTTTTCTCCCACAGCCGACCAACACCGGCTCCCTAGGCCTCCGGAGCGCCGGCCCAACTGATGCCCGCGCCCGGCCGGCCTGCTTCCTTTCCTCCTCTTCTCCACTGACGCGCGGGCCCGAGGCTCCAGCGCCTTTTTCTTCCTCCCGCCAAAATCCTGCGCGCGACAGGGGGCGGTGCGGCTCGCCGGCCGGCGCCCTACCGGCGATGGGGCTAGGCCGGGGAAGCATCCCCATGCCCTAGCGCACCCGTGCGCGGCGACAGCTCCTCGTGAGATGGCCGGAGCCACTCCCTCCACGGCGGCGGGCGGCGGCACCTACGGCCGGTCGCGGCCACGCACGACGATGGCGCAACCTACCCCAACGACTCCCTCTACAGCTTCCTAGCATCCCAAGGACCTGCCTACGACTACCCAAGAAGGAAGAGAGCAAGCGCAAGGGGGTTCTCACCGTGAGCAGGAGGTGCGGCGATGGCGGACGGGAACAACGGCGAGCACGGTTACTCCGGCAAAGATATTGGACAACAACTCGACTAGAGTGTAGCTGGGGTGTCTGTGGAGGAGTGGGCGAGAGGAATCGACGGGAGCTGCGGTGTGGTGGGAGAATTTTGCTGGGCGGCGGCGGTTTGACAGAAGGAGTGGCGGCGATAAAAGAACGGCGGTAAACGGGCGGCGCGGGAGCGGTAGATATTCAAGGCTTTCACCGCGCGCATGAACGACACCGTGGCCTACTCGTAGGCTTGCGTGGTAAGAAGGTGGCGTAGCTGCCGCGCTAGCGGGCGACTGAGGACGGCGGCGGCGACACGTCGGGCGCAACTCTGTCATCCCCCCTTTCTTGTTTTTCTGACGCCCGAACTTCAGACCCAAATCACGGTCGATTTCCAATCCGACGGTGCATATGTGTCTTAACCAAAGTTGTAGATAATCTTGAGCTTTTCAATTCATATTTAAACCTTTGCCCGAGATAAGCATCCAAAAGTCTTCAAATTTGAATTTTTCTCGGGCAAATGACTGAACCCTTCTATCCTTCCATTCAGTTTCGTCAGTCACTCAATGTGGTCATTTGCCCAACTTAGTGAATCATTTCGGTGGTCCAAATCCTCTTTTTGTAGTCCAACTTCTTCCCAATTGTGTTCTACAACATCCAAGGACTCCATTTTGCCCATAATCACTTATACCCCTTGCACTAGATTTTGCTGAAATTGGCTCCAAACTTGCCTACATACTGCTGTTTCAGACTTAGCCATTTTCAGCAAGACAGTCAACCCGTGACAATGTGCTGACTTTGAGCTTAAATTTGAATTTGTTCTCCTTACTGTTCCTGATCAACAACACCTAAATATACTTGTCCAAAGTCCATACTTTAATATGGTATAGTTGTTTGGATCCACTTATTTGAAAAATTCAACAGAAATCAATTTTGAAAATGGACTCTCGGCTGTTTTTCTGAATTTCATATTGTCGGACGGTAAACAGTAACTTTGAATTTCCATTTTCTTTCTTTGATTCTTTTGAGGTATTTAGGATCAAATCTTATCCCAATTCTTGATCTTTAAGTTCTAATCACCCTTACACCTTCATTCCATATTTTTGCCGAATTTTTCTGAATTTTCAAATTCAAAAATCAAATTTCGGGTCAAATTTGACCCGAATTTGATTTTTGGCCAATTTCTTCTTCTTTTATTCACGAATTGCTTCCATTTCTTCAGAGTCACTTTGATGACTAAAATGGCAGGTATTACAGGATATGATTAGTATTCTAATTGTGGTTAGGAAATGGGTGAGGAACTTGTGGCCAATGTTGTTGGTGTTGTTAATGAGGTTGGAGCTCACGGTGGGGTGGCAGCTGGGGAGGAAGCCAACCTAGTAGCCCCTCCACCCAATGGAGCCTAGGTTGGGGGGCCAATGTAGTGGATCAGTGTTTAGTCTGCCTTCATGCTTAGGAGGTTTCATGATCTGGCTGGGCAAGGGGTGATAACTGACAAAGGTTTCAAGGAGGTTCATGTTAGGCAAGTTGCTAGGATGGTTTCTGAATTTTCTCAGGTCAATGTCACCGCTAACCAGATTTACAACCACCTGCGCAAATAGCACTAGAGGTGGGTTAAGATTGTTAGTCTCAAGGATCCTAGTGGTACTTTGTGAAATGAGAAGTATCACACGATAGTCCTTGAGGAAAAGCATCTGATCGGCCATACCAAGGTTAGACCACAACCATATATGTCTAACTATTATGTGTAATTGTTGCCCTTTGTCTAACTGTTATACCATATGTCTATCTGTTTGCACAACTAGGATCACCCTGTTGATGTCAAGTTCTTGAACACCCCTATTGAGAACTATGTTCAGATAAAGGCCATATTTGGATCTAGCTAGGCTACAGGTAGATTTGTCATGGGTTCCAATGAACCCTTAGGTGTACCAACTGACCTTGGCCACCTTGAGTACCAACTGACCTTGGCCACCTTGAGGAAGATGTTAGATCAGAGACCATTGACTTAGGTGGGACTGAAGCTGATTCTGGCAAACCAATTGAAGCATCCAATGGGGTGGACAACTCAAAAGGTAGTGATGACAAAGACAAGGAAGAAAGATGTGGTAAAAGGAGGAAGTTGTGTGAGGAAGAATACCAATTGATGCATCGTATGACTGTAGTTGTTACCTCTGTTGCAGATGCCCTCAAGGTTCCTCAGCATAATGAAGTCCATGAAGATCTGTATGGCTGTGTCATGGCTTGCCTTGGGTACTCACATGACGCACTCATGTGTACCCTTGTCTACCTGCTCAAGAACAAAGCAGAAGGCCTGTGCTTTATTCAGATGACAGAAGCCCGTAGAATCCTGTGGCTCAGGACCTACCTGAGCCAAGCCTACTTCTCCTAGATGCCATCTCTTTGCTTTTGCAAGTAGCCATACTAATTGTCCATGCTATAGTCTGACCTTCGGGGTTAGCACTAACCACTATTGGTGATGATAGAGACACCATTTGAAGTCTGTCCAAGGCTGCATATATTTTTATAGCATAGGACACATGGTGATGGATGTGTGATCCTCAGGAAATGAGGAGGAGGTTGTGAGGTGTAGACATGAACACCTGAACTTGTGGTTGTGATGGACCTATTATTTCTTTGTTGTGGTTGATGATTTCTTATTTGCTTGTTTGTTCTTTCTTGTGGTTGTCAATGAACTGGTATTCAAGGTAAGATCATATGCATGTGATGATTCAATTTTTGCCCAGTGATCTTGCTAGGTAACATCTGATAACCTTCAGCTTGTGAGGTACTGGGATATTGTTTGTTCCTGTGTTGCTCATCATATTTCTATTTCTTGTCTGAAAATTTGCTTGTTGCGATTTATTTGGAGTTCTGGTCACTAATGCTCCAAGCTCAAGGTCAGGGGATGATGAAAAAAATGAGGCCAACCTTTACTCTACCACAATTTTTTTGATCATACTACACCTTGCAATTGAATCATTTTTTTTGCTCATGCTACTCAGCATTGGTGGTAACCTCACCAAAATGATCATGAGGTGTTCTGAACATCTGCCATTCATCCTACCAAACAAGACTTCTTGTGCCAACTCATATACGAAAATAGTCCATCCAGTTTAACCAAACAGCAACTTGACTCATTCAGGACGACGACAATGTGCAACCAAACTAACGTAAGTGCATCAGGCCATCCCACCTCCCGTTGGCTGGTACCACCCCTCCATCCTGTATGCCTCACCCCTTTGCAACCAATCACACCCTAAGTGATGGTGGCTATGAAGGAGTACATTGATTAGTGTTGGTAGAGGGAGGTTAATGGTGTTTTTAGTTGGGACCGATGAAGATAGCAGGAGGTGAGTCGTACAAGGGGTGAAAAAGAACAAAAGTGGTTGAGGAAACCCTCTTCCATTTTTTTGTCTTGAGGATGAAAATGATGAGTGGAAACGAAAACAAGCATGATATTAATAGGATGTAAAAAGAATAAAATTGAAATGAATAGATAACCATCACGCGGATAAAGGAAAAAAGACCCATAGAAAAGAGTCATATATAACCAAATATAACACAATGTATAACACAATAATAACCACGGTTCATAACTCTTAAGTAAGCTGCAAGCTAAACTCATTTAAACATTTAAGCGTGCACGCACATTCACTAGCTTGCTCACATAGACACAATTTAGCAGTTCACGACTTCACGCATCAAAACTCATTCTTAAATAATTGAAACGGAAGCTGGCAAGGTAGTAAAAACAATATATAGCGACACGAGAAATATAAAATGTAGAAAAAAATATAATCTTTGTCCTGTTCATTTTCATATGTAAGGTTCCGTTGGATATTGATATTGAAGGGCATAAAATTGAATTGGGTTCAATACCATATCATCCATGGTATTGAAATGAGATGCAATTCCAATTCTGTTGTTTGGATGTCATTGCATTGGCGTTTGGAATCTTAAGAAAGAACTCAATTCGATTTTCTGTTTGGATGTACAAAAGCAAGAATTGGTATTTGCTCCGCTTATCCACCACCGCCGCACCGCACCGCGCACAGGGTTCTCTGGCCGCCGCCCACCTCCAGCTCGTGAAGCAAGAGGAGGCCACACCATCATCGAGAACCGCCATCCATGGAGCCAGAGGCATGGCCACCATCACCGCCCATGAAGAGGAGAGTGGTGGCACCCCTCCCTGATCCACAACATCGGAGGGCCGCCGGACTCGGGAACGGAGGGGAGTGGCGCTGGAATCGGGGGCGGAGGTGAGTGGCTCACTGGCGCCAGAATCGGGTTGGAGGTGAGCGGCGCGCCTGCGCCGAACTCGGGGACAGAGGCGGAGGGGAGTGGCGCCAGAATTGGGGGCGGAGGGGAGCGGCGCGCCGGCGCCGGACTCGGTGGTGGAGGGGCGACATGACGGAGGGACGAAGGGCGGTGCTATGGAGGAGGCCGGTGATGTAGGAAAGCAAACGAGAGAGAGAGACGGGGATACGAGAACCCAAGAGAGAGAGACGACGGGGGATTGTGGATGAATGCTGAGGGGGAAGGGTCAGAATTATGCGAGGGGGTGCGGTATGAGCTCCAATACCACTGGGTATTTTGACTGTGTTTCCAATGCCAATTCTTAGACCTATCCAAGCAGTTGTATTGGAGGCTCTCGGTACCAATTCCGAATTACAAGCTCCAATATCTACATCCAGGGCGTGAGAGAAACAATATGGGAAATAATAAGATTGTTTGGAGCGAGAACACCCAACATCGTTGGATTGCAATTTGAAGTCCAACAGCCAAACATCCATAGTAAATACATAAAAATTATTCACTCAGATGTAAATAAACAAAATTCTATTTTACCCCTAGCACGCCCTGTACCATACCCACATTTCCCATTTTTTAGAAATCTATAAGCAGCAAAATACTAAATTACAATAAAAAAGAAAAAAGGAAAAACAAAAGAAAAGTGGTGAAAAAGTAGGGTTCCATTCCCCGGCCTCGCCCTCACGCTAGTCGCCCACACGCAACCGATATATTCCCCACCCAGCCGAGCCCAGCCGTCCAGCCGAGAGACCGCGTGCGAACCAAGCAGACCGAAGCAGCGAAGCGAAGTCGTCGCCGGAGCAGGAGCAGGAGGAGAGAGCGCGGAGCAAGATGTCGTGGCAGGCGTACGTCGACGACCACCTGCTGTGCGAGATCGACGGCCAGCACCTCACCGCCGCCGCCATCATCGGCCACGACGGCAGCGTCTGGGCGCAGTCCCCGACCTTCCCCCAGGTACCTCTCTCCCCTTTATCTCTGCCCGCTCTACTTGTCAGCTCTGTTTTCTGCTCCTGCGCTGATCTAGATCCGAGAGACTCTAGATCTGCCCCCGCCGCCATCTGCTCGCCGCGGGCACCGGCCGGATCGGGGGCAGGGGAGGTCCGGATCTTGGCCTCATAGGGGAGATGTGGATCCAAGTCCTCCTCATCGTGGTTCAGTGGTTGCTGCTGCTGGTGCTTCCGTGGGCGTTTGATGTGAATATAGTTGAGTTTAAGCTTGATGATGTGTGTGTAGTAGATTTAGGGATGGCAGGATTGTGTTCGTTGGCGTATGAAATTGATCCGGTTGGTCGCTCTATTAGACTTTATTCAACTCATGAAATTATGCTATTGTCAGAAGTCGAATTGGCCCGACAGCAAGCTTGGAGCAATCGATTTACATGTAAAATCAGAGAGTGGCTGCTAGAGGCCCACCAAAGACTGCACGCAGCATAAGTTTCAGCCTACATAGTGTCAACTGTGACTAGAAGTACATAGTTTTAGCTTTCATTAGATGATGATTCGCTTGCTGCTCTGATGCCCCTCTCGTGTGACCAGTTAAATTCAAAAGTAGCTTTCACTTGGGAAATTAGTGTTTTGTGTCGCATGTTTGATCACACCTTGTGGCCTGCATTGTTCCATAGGTCTAGTGCCTAGCCAAGGAAATCGTGTAGTTTGCAAAAGATCTTGCTATACTTAGCCAGTTGGCTTCATCATGGTGTTTTCATGCACTTCGGCTGTGTGATGCTTTGAACATTCGCTCACCAGCAGAGACTGAATTTACAATGGTATCCTTATATGTAGGGTGTCTTAGTATCATCAATTGTTACATCCTTGGGTTCACAATATCTATCTCTCTGTTTTTTTTCCCGCATTCTCTTATCCCTGTGTTCTCATGTTCATGTTTCCTTCTTCTTGTTGCAGTACAAGCCTGAGGAGATTGTTGCCATCATGAAGGACTTTGACGAACCTGGTACTCTTGCACCAACTGGTCTTTTCCTTGGAGGCACAAAATACATGGTGATCCAAGGTGAACCTGGTGCTGTCATCCGAGGAAAGAAGGTACAGTTTGGAACAGATTGTCTATGATATCAGCAATGCTTTCTGCCTTTGTGTATGCTTGTGTTAATTTTACCCAAAAAAACTCAATTCATATGTCCAATGCCATAGTTCTTAATCTGATATGGATCAACTTGTAGAAGTATTAAAGAAGGATATATTGTATCAGATATGCCCTGGATGCATGAGCATGTTGCTTTTCATGTTCATGGTCTATGCATTTTGTGGTTCCATTTGTTGTCGGTAAATCAGGGCTGCAGCCATTAACTAAGCAAATGAATCCTTAGACTGTCACCCTACTGGATATCCAATCTACTCTGGAGTGGTATCTCCTGTGATATAAGAAATATTCACACTTCACTTCCAGATCTCAGTAAACATGTAAAAAACACACACCTTACATTGCTCTTTGATTTACCCCTGTTGTTTTCATATTCCTTGCAGGGCACTGGAGGCATCACTGTCAAGAAGACCACCTTGGCCTTGATTATTGGTATCTATGATGAGCCAATGACTCCAGGGCAATGCAATATGGTGGTGGAGAGGCTCGGTGATTACCTGCTCGAGCAGGGTTTCTAAGTTTGTCATATGCTATTTTGGTCATTTGGCACTTAAGTTTGCACCTCATTTGGTTCAGTAATCTGTGGGCTTGCGCATCTACTTGGCATATCGCATTATATGCATGCAGTGAATAATTAGCTTGGGTTTGTTGGTTGGTAACAATGTTGGGAAAAGGATTTGAATTGGGGTTTATGTTTGGCCTCGCGTCATATCAAACTCAGCTGCTGTTTCACTGAGTAATGTACATTTCCCTGGTCATGGTACTTGTGGACTCTGCTGCTTTATGGAGATGAATGCATTTTACTGAATGGCCCTGGCTTTCTGTTGGATTGTTCTTCTTCCCGTAGTCGATTTTCGCTCGCTCTCATCGGTGCACGGTGCTCTAGTTGCACTAGAACAGTGATCAGTTAGAAAAAGGAAGAAAAATGTTATTGCAATAGTATAGTTCTGTTGTGAAATTGAGATATCGCACTTCCTTCGTTTCAAATTGTAGAGTGTTTTAGCTTTTTTAGTTTTAAAGATATTACTATAGATATTATTCCGTCCGATCCAAATTACAATTCATTTTAGTTTTTGTAGATACGTTATTTTTGCTATGCACCTGACATATGTATATATCTAGATACGTAGCAAAAGTGATGTATCTAGAATAGATACGTAGCAAAAGTGATGTAGAATAGATACGTAGCAAAAGTGATGTATCTAGAAAAGTCAAAATAAATTGTAATTTGTGACGGAGGGAGTATTATGCATTTGGACATACACTATCCAGGTGCATAGCAAAAATTATGCACATTCAGATTCAGCAACAGCGTTTGTTTATCTTGTTATCCCGTGATATGAAAGAGAACGCCTTCTATTATTTTGTCCAGGAAATTATGAATGGAACGCATGATTGCCCCTCGTGGTCACGTGCTAATCCCGCCGTTTTTTCTGCAAAGCGCGCGTCTACGCTTGAGCTGGCTTAAGGTCGTTGGAATTGGACTAGTCATCGACGGAACAAATTCAGCAACAGCATTTGTGTTAGTAAGCGTGTAACTGTTGCACCTATGTAATACAATCTCTAGAAAAACTTTTGACAGATTTTAAAAGGCACCTAGAAGTGCTGTATCTGTGCTAGCTCTTGTCGACCTTACATTTTGTTTGACATCGATTGCCCATCGTCGTAGAGCTAATGACATGACTCTTGTATGCATTTTCTGTAACCACTTCCACTTGACCACTTGGGACCTAAAAAGATCGTGAAATTCAGATTTTTATGATGCCACTTGCGCCCTGGAAAGATCACGAAAGACGCCGGAAAAAAGGCGAAATTTGGCGCAGACGCCGGCAGGTGCAGGTCGGCGTCGGCCGCCGGCCGGGAGCAACGTGCCGACATCGCGCGGGACGCGGAGGCGTAGCGCCTCCGCCCACTCCTCTGCACTGCAGTCCGCCCCGCCCAGCAGCCTCGGCTAGCTGACGCCTCCCCCGCCTCTGCGTGCGCTTTGACCACCGCTCGTCTCCTTCTCCTCGTCCCCCCGACCCCCTCCTCTTGCTCACCACTTCACCAGCCCGCCACCGAAAGCAACCACACCCCACCACGGGATTAAACAAAGCGCGCTACGCACCGCATCCAATCAACGCAGCGGCGCACTCGCACCTCGCAACCGTATCCCCCTCCTCCCCCCTCGCTTAAAGCCGAGCCCGATCCAACCAATCCCATCCAGCCGAATCCCCCTCGCCGTCGTCGCCGCCGCCGCCCTCTTCTTCTGCTTCTTCCTCTAAAACCCTAGCGGGAGCGGGGGATGAAGATCCAGTGCAACGCGTGCGGGGCCGCGGAGGCGCGGGTGCTGTGCTGCGCGGACGAGGCGGCGCTCTGCGCCGCCTGCGACGAGGAGGTGCACGCCGCCAACAAGCTCGCCGGGAAGCACCAGCGGGTGCCGCTCCTCTCGGACGCCGACGCCGCCGCCGGGCCCACGGCCGCAGCGGCGGCGCCCGCCGTGCCCAAGTGCGACATCTGCCAGGTCAGTCCCCCCCTCCCACCCGGGGTCCTGTTCCTCCGTTCCTGTAGCTCTTGATTGGGGTCCCTTCATTTCTGTTGGACTGTTGCTCAGTTGGGTGGGTGGGTGGGTGGTTTGGAGTTGCCGCGCAGTAGCTGGTATGCAGGAAAATTTGGAACTAGCTGGCAGGGAATTTGGAACTGATTCGAAGCCATCAGTGTACAGCTTAGCTAGACGATTTGGTTAGTGAATTGAATGATTGAATACGCGGTAGAAGCAAAGCTCCTGTTGATGCTTCAATCTGTAGCAAACTGCCTAGCTTCCCTTGGAATGCAAAGTGCTAGGCGCAACTGCTATGTCATATACGTTTATGATCTGACCGTAATTGGAGAACAGTGAGTTCATTTCTAGCTCCCAGAGGCTTTCCTTATCCCAAGAAAGGTATCATGATGTGATCTGCCTCTGTTCCTCTAGGATTTATAATTATGAAGAGACTGGCTTGGCTACTGTAATGGTGTGCCACTCCTGGGGACCCAAATAATCACATATCCATTCCTTTATACAGAGAAATTTCAAACTGACACATGATTATTGCACTAAACAATTCATTAGCTAGTGATGTGGCGCCGAACATTTATAAGTAGAAACCCTGGTGTTATGTGTTTCGCTTATTAATTCCACATACTCCAAGATCCTTCACTACCATTTGGTTTCATTTGTGGCTTAGATGCTCATTGGTAACTTTTCATTCAAATTGACCTTGGAAGTGATAGGTTGCGTTCTGGTGGTATAAATTGTTAATTGTGGTGATATGCTAGTGCTAGTGCGTGATGCTTGGTGAAGAAGCAGAGGCAAAGGGGCTTATGCATTTGCTCTATAGTTGGTCAAACTTATCTTCCCGCAGGCTGCAGTCAAAGGGGATTAAGTTCCCGTCCATGATAATCTAATATTAGAAGGTGTAATTGTTGATTGAGAGAGCACTGCAAATTATCTCTTGGGACATATTTGCACAGAGTAGTTAATTATAAATTCAAATGAACAAACCAGGGAATGATGTGCCCTTACTTGTGGTTGAATTAATGCTATGGAGAGGTTGTGCTCGAAGATGAAAGTTATTGTAGACTGAAGCTCTCATTTTGTTACTTCTTTGATCATGTCCCAATACAATTTACATATACCTCTATTCTGGTAATTGCTTACTTTAAGAAAAGCAGTCTAATACTTCATTGATGCATCAATTTTTTAATGCTTTAAAGTTTACACACATCAGTTTGTAACCATCAGCAGCAGCAACAAAGCCCTTTTAATCCCAAGCAAGTTGGGTCAGGGTAGAGATGAAACCCATATGAGCCACCAACAAAAGGAAAAACTTATATACAAGCATAAAAATGCATTAATAATAGGGAGGGGAATTATTAATGTCGACTAGAGTTGATCATGCTGTCCTGCATGGGTCCATGTATGAGCATGCCTGCTTCGCGATACTGCCTGGGTTACTGAGCATGTGCATGCACATGCAGTCTCAGTTTGCATTTCCACCCTTGTTTCGATGAAATGGATAAGCATTCAATCCGGTAGTTCCTGATAGAGGAAAATGTGGACTAGAAATGGTCCAGGCCTCTTGGGTAGCTTTGTTAGGCCACAATGTAATTGTTACTGGGATCGACATTTATGATGGTCCAGGAGATGATGATGAATATGTCCATGAAGAATGACTTAAAATTTTTACCTTGCCTTTTGAATCGTAGATAATACTTAAGGGTTCTTGTTGGGTGCCTTTTACTTCATAGCCTGTTGTGCTTATGAGGATTGAATCACCATATGAATGTTGAGTCAACTATATTTTACTATTTTAGTTGTTTGAGCTATGATCCAGTCTGGATAATTTTGATTTGGATAATTGGATATTATAATGACTGTATGATGTACTTAGCTGCTGCATCATAATTTTCTTTGTGTTCTACTGTTTTCTACTGCAAGAGATTTCTCATGTTTATCCTTATTGCAGGAGGCTTCTGGATACTTCTTCTGCCTAGAGGATCGTGCACTACTTTGTAGAGATTGTGATGTTGCTATACACACAGTAAATTCATTTGTTTCGGTGCATCAGAGATTCCTGCTAACTGGAGTTCAGGTGGGCCTTGATCCTGCCGATCCAGTTCCACCTATTGCTGATAAGCATGTTAATGCCGCTGGTGGGTCGGTACATCAACCAGCAAAACATCTGCCAAGGAGAAGCCCAACGGTTCAATTTTCAGGTGAAGGCAGTGCTTCTGTTCCCAGCAAAAATGTAACAAATGGAGGCTATGCACGACAGAATTCTGTTCCAACGGCCAAGACAGGAGTGGTTGATTGGACGATGCACAATAGTGCAATTCAATCAGTAGAATCTCCGCCTAAATACATGTCAGAGGAAAGTCCAACACTTCTGCAATCTAGCCAGACCACAGCCTTCTCCAACCAAATTAACAGTGATAGTGATCGAGCCTACAACTTGCCATTCTCAGGTGGCAATGGGTCAGATAGCCTACCAGACTGGCCTGTGGATGAGTTCTTCAATAACTCAGAATATAGTCCCAACTTCAGCTTTGTGGAGCATGGTTCTTCTAAGGCAAGTTACCATATTATACACTTCCTGTTTTGCCTCTCGTCTCTCAATGTCGTTATAATCTTCTGGTCAATTTTTTTTGGATTGCAGATGAAGATAGAGAGCATTTATTGTTTCCATGATACAAAAATTTCATTATTCCATTGTCAATGGTTGATTAGCTTGGTGCATTTAAATATAGAACCTTTTACAGATTGTTGTTGTAACCATGTTTAAGAGCTTAAGAGTGACATTCTTTCTGTCATTTATTTGAAGAACATTAATGCACGAGATTGTTTTGAAGCTTAATCTGGCCTTTTAATAATTAGCTGATGGTGAACCTATAAGTTTCAGACTTGTGCTACCAACTGCTAGGTTTAGTCACTAGATTTGTTGACTGTTACTCTAGTGAAGAAGACTGGCTCTTTGTTATTGTCTAGGCTGAGTGTATTGTGACATGATGAAGGTCAAGGTTTTGATGTACTCCCTCTGTTCCAAATTATAGGTCGTTTAGCTTTTTTTAGATGCATACTCCGATTTTACTTTGTATGTAGATATAGCGTATATCTTGGTGCATAGCAAAAGCTATGTACCATAATTTGGGAAGGATGGCGTAGCATACATTTGTTCACTCATGTTGTGGCCCTAGTTAACCGTCCACCATGGCAGTTCACTTGAAATCCTTGAAAGCCAGACTATTAAATGCATCTTCTTACTGGACAAACTGTTGTATGCTGACACTAATCTTTTTCTGTCAATTTCTGGTTTTACAGAGTGACAATGCTAAGCTGGGGAGTGCTGGGGGATCTCCACAATGCCGTCTAGCTGAAGGCTTTGTTGCTGAGGAACTATTAGGCCAGGTGCCTGGATTGGTCAACGATGAATATATGAGCCGAGTACCTGAGAATTCATGGACAGTACCCGAGGTTCCCTCGCCACCAACAGCCTCGGGACTCAATTGGCATGGGAATTTGCACTTCCCTGCATATGACAGCACCATGTTCGTTCCTGAAATCTCCTCCCTCCAGGGCTCTCAAAATCAATTCGCTGTACCTTGTGGTTTCAAGCGCCCGAGGAGACAGTATTGAGTGACAACAAGAGCACTAGAAACCACTTGTCTATTTTAGGCATCTTGAGCAAGGCCTCTTTGCTGGGCCAAATGACGAAAAAACATCAGGACTGGGTGATCATTCCAAGTTCAACCCAATTATTCAGTAGCCAGGTTTAAAGTGTGTTGTAATGCCTCAATGTTGTTCATGTTCCAAAGATTCGAGCTTCACTAGCGAATTGTAGTTTGTGTATATAGCGAAATAAAGAGGAGCACCAGTAACATCATAATTAGTGGCGCATGAAGTTCTTTCTCCAAGTTTCTGCTCCCTTTTCGGTTTTGGTTGAAAGGGACACCGGTCATCAGGGAATGCTCAGTTTTGCCGGTACTCTTGCTGCCTTGCTGGTAATCAGTTTGGATGAAAATGATTTGGTCGAGAATTCAAAGCAAGTTTTTGTACGCAGCTACTCCTTTTACGTGTCCATCGTTTTTTCCCCTGCAAATTACAACAATTCGTCTAAAATTCAAAAGTTTATACTGTGCTAAATACAGTCTGTGAAAATGATGAAAATTTACAGATATTAGTTTAGTTTTCAAAATTTGGAGAAATTCTTGCGTGGTTGCAAATGTGGCATACGCATTTTCTAGTTCTAGCAAAAAAAAAAAACCTTGACTTCGGGCAACTTTTTATCTTACCTGAGCCGTTCGATTGCCCACCCAATGGTTCGTGTGATTTGCGGGTTGCGGCCGACGCTTGTAGCAAGGGAAACCCGATTTTGTCCACACCGTCGTCCAAAACCTCTGAATAGTGAATCCGCCGGTGCTCCGGAAGCCGCGGGAAGCGCCGCGCACGATGCTCCGCCGCGTGGCCCTCCGCCGCGCCCTCCTCTCCTCCGCCTCCACACGCCACGGCGGGGCACAAATCCCGAACCCCAGCCACTCGCCTCCCCAGGCCCTCCTTCTTCAATGGCGCCGTCACGCCTCCGTTGCCTCCTCCTCGGCCCCGCCGCAACCGCCGCCGCCGCCTCCTCCATCTCCGCCTCGTGGTCCGTCGCGGCCGGGCGGAGGCGGTCCCAGCGTCTCGTCGCTGAACCCCGCCGAGGTCGCCAAGTTCGCCGCCATCGCGGAGACCTGGTGAGAGTGAGATCCCTCCCTCCTTTTTGCCTGCACGACGAACTCCCGTGCTTCTCCTAAATGCTTTGATGAAATTTTGAGCGGGTGTTTGCTTGGTCGACGGCATGTTTGCCCCCGTACGCGTGTGTATTTAAGGATGGTGGTGAACAGGTCCTGTAGCATGAGAACCAAGCACTGGAGTTTGACAGACTAGTTGGCCTTTGAATAGAACCTTTCTCATCAGATTTAGGGAGAAGGTCTCCCGCTGTGATGGACACTGTGTGAGATTGCTATTGGCATGGCAACTGTAACTAGATTTTGGTTCTCACATGCAGCCATGAAATGGTTCAAATAAAGTTCTAAATGAAGAGAACCAGGAATACCAACATCTGTGCCATCCTTCATTTATTTGCTGCCTTTGGGACGATGATACTATCTATAGTCAGTGTTGTTGAATCGGCACACATGTTTGTGAATACTGCAAGCTACTTTCAAGGAAACATGCAAATTACACTTGAGTGAGATGGGACTGTTCAGCTAACACTGTAGATTGTTCTAGATCGCAAAAGGAATGCTAAAACTGGTAGGAACTACAAGTATCCCCTTTGCATGTTATTGCTTATTGATGACGGTGCTATTTCTGCAATAAACAGGTGGGATTCAAACGGCCCATTCAAACCTTTGCATTTGATGAATCCAACCCGACTGTCTTTTATCCGCTCCACACTTTGTAGGCATTTCAGGTACATTTCCACACCCCTTGAGCTTATTCATTTTTTTCTGATACCAGAATGAACCGCCAAAATAAATGTACATGAAGTATACTGCCACAGTATATATATTGGCAATAATGTTTCCTTTGTGGCACATCTTACCATCTTGAAGACAAAAGTTGATTATTTCATGCTGCTTGTGAATAGAATCTCCTCTCATGGTGTTCCTGGTTTACATAGGCAGTGCCTTTATATTGGATTGGTTTCTTGACTGAGCTAGTGAATTACTCTGCTGTAGTATGTTTTGGCTACAACTTTTTTGTTTGGACTATAAAGTGATACATCTTAAGAAGCAATACATACTATTAATTTGTTCATTTTAGCTAACTGCGGAAGTGTGCATATTCGTACGTCCAGGAGGGATTCATATTCATCTAAGCCACTCGAAGGTCTCAAAGTTATTGATGTTGGATGTGGAGGTGGCATTCTGTCAGAGGTTGAAAGCTTCTCTCCGTCAACCATTTATGTGAATCATTACCTTCTGGCACTTAATGTAGTAAAAGGACAGTTATTTTTTATGAAGGGATAAGTGTGTGGCTCATTCGGCAATAGTTACAGATTATAGAAATGGATGGTGATATCTACTAGTTGGCCTTTTGCTTATCGGTTTATTTGTGATCCTATTTTGTGCAATAGAGCCATATCTTTATACTACTTAAAGATTGAGTTGGTGGTGTTGATAATAGGTTCTCTCCTTCCACCTTGGATGTTAGCCCTTTGTGGATTGATTTTATGCGTGCATGAACATTGCTCCTTTTGAGGATGTCTTTGTAGAATAGGATTATTAGGACTTTTCACATGTACTCATGTGGGTTATTATATAATTCTTTGTGGCTTGCTGATTGGTCTAAATTTCATACGTAATTTCCAGATTTAGGCTGGGGGTAGAATTTAACTTTAATGTTACTTATTTGAAATCTGTTTGAATGGAGGGCAAGCTGGATAAAAATTCAGGTTGAGATTATTGTCACATGTACATAATAATCTTTTACCAATGGGCATTTTGACTTAGTTGACTTTCTTAAACTAATGAAACTCCAAAAGCATTCATCTTGCCTATCCTAAAGTCAGAGTCAAGCTTACTTATGTGGAATTCAATAATTTTTTGTGTTATTTATGTTCCTACTCTTTGGAGAAATGCAGAAAAGTGTTCCTTATTTCCATTTTTAAATGGCTTTATGATTTAGGATGCAAACATCAATGCTTTTTAATTCAGCTCAGGAACATTCTACTGCTATTGCTAATTAATTTAATAAATTTGTAAAGCAGGCATAATATATGATAACTAGATTTGTTCAAAAGTGATGCAATAATCCCTTTTGGGTGTTTCCAGTAGAATATTGCACTGTAAGAGGCGTTTCTTCTGCCCTTTATTTTTTGATGGATCTGGAAAAGAATAATAACATAATTGTATCTTCGTGCTGGATGGCAGCCTCTTGCTCGGATGGGAGCTACAGTTACTGCTATTGATGCTGTTGACAAGAATATAAAGATCGCAAGTATCCACGCGGTATGTGCAAACTCTTGATCATGCAAATGAGGTGTATGTAGATGTGTTTGTTTTTTCTGGGGAGTCAATTTTAGATCTTAAGCACAATATTCGTAACTTAAGTATTCCTTCAGTCAATGATTCTTGGTTCTTATGTTCTCAGGCATCTGATCCGACAACTGGTTCCATTGAGTATTGCTGCACAACAGCTGGTCCCTCCCTCCCTCCCTCCCTCCCTCCTGATCTCTAAATTATTATTATGTTGAACAACATTCTTTTGAAGGGTACCTCCATTATATGGTTGTATAACAGCATTTACCTTCTTCATTTCTGCTGAACAATGATAGAGGAGCTGCTGCATTGACCCTGGCAGTTCTTTCCATTGACACTGTAGTGTGATGTAAACTATTTTTTGGAGAGTGATGTCCTTAGTTCACATATGTGGATTAAACGGTGTGGATTGTTCTCTGTAAACTTTGTTAATCCTTAACGTGGTTAAAATATTGATAAGTATATGTTAGAATTAACTATACTATAAAGGAAGAGCATCACCGTTCTAGTTTTAACAAGAGAACAAATTGGATATCTAACTAATTGACCCCTGATATTTCTTATGACCATGAGTCCATGACTGAAGCAAAACTTATATGAAAATTGTTTACATGCAGAGGAACTGGTAAAAGAGAAAAGGCTGTTTGATGCTGTAATTTCTCTTGAGGTACGCATATTTTTTGTTCCATCAGTATCTATCCTCCTTAAAAAAAGTATGGAAGAGCCTTGGTTTGAATGATACTGAAAAAGATACCTTGGTGGTTCTCTATTTTATTGCATAGAGCTTTCCATTTGTGCTATCTTTTCTCTGATTGAGAGTTTGATCTATTAGAAATATAGATCATACGGTGTCAGTACTTTTGCATGCATTAATTATTTAGTGGTTTATTCTTGTATAAGTCCAGTCATAAGGTTAGGTAATGCTATTTGTTTCATGTACATCTGGATATTGGTGCCGTGTGTACATCAACACATAAGTGGTCTATGAGAAACTTACGAAATCTATGACAGATTTAGCATATGAGCTCATCCTGAACAATAGAATCTTTAAATCACGCCACACTGCCCTTTTTTCAGGCTTATTTGATGTACAGCTTTGTTAACTGATGTACTTTGGATCTGGAATATGGGTTGAACTTTGTATATTTTACAGGTGATTGAGCATGTTGCTAATCCTTTAGAGTTCTGCGAGTCTCTCTCGGCTTTGACAGTTCCTAATGGTGCCACTGTGGTTTCCACAATCAACCGGTCAATGAGAGCATATGCCACTGCAATAGTTGCTGCTGAGTATATCCTCAGATGGGTTAGTATGTAGCCCTCTTTCATGTTTTAGCTTCGTTTCCTGAAATTGACAAATTTATAGTTGGGCAGCCCGTTGTGTTGCAGAAATATGCTAGCTTGTGAAGTCTTGACTTTTGAGAGTGCAACTTACAGTTCCAACCTTTTCTGACAGCTAATGCTTCTTAAGAACTTGAGCTATAACAAATCAGTTATTTCCTTCCCAACAAATGATTCTACGTACCGTACATATAGAGAATGCCTCTTGCTTTGTAGCTAGCTACTCCTGCAGTGTTGTCAGAACTAGGGGCTTATACCCATAAACCAGTCGGTGTAATCAAAATTTGTCAGGTTCACTGGAGATTTCTTAATGATATAATGAAGAAAACCTGTGAATTAAACCGGTAACTGTTCTGAAATCAAGGTCAGGCCAGTTCCGGTTTCTGGGCTGATTCCTGATTTTGTTACCTTGGTCATGATCCATTAATGGGCCTAACGGTTGAAATCTTCAGTGAACCATTCTATGCTATGACGTTTCAACAATTATACTGGCATAGTTTTGCTTAAGGTGAAGTACTAGTGCAGCTTAAGATTGATTTTGCATTCTGAGTTTTGTACTTATGCAGCTTCCTAAAGGCACACATGAGTGGTCCAAACTGGTGACCCCTAAGGAGCTTGCCCTAATGCTGCAAAAGGCTTCTGTTTCTGTAAGTCTTCGATCACGATAACATGCTGATTTATTTATTTATTTATGAAGTTATGTTGCTGATAGCTGGGCATCTATCCCCAGGTCGAAGAGATGGCAGGATTTGTTTATAATCCATTGACTGGAGAGTGGTCCCTGTCAGATGATATCAGTGTGAACTATATTGCTTTTGGCGTCAAGAAAAGCGAAACACCGTTAACAGATGGCACCGAAGCAAGGTTATCATAGTTGGACAGAAACTAATTGACCTTGAGCTATCGTGCATTTTTTTTTGAAGACAACCAAGTCACTTGAATAGTACTACTGCTGTGTATGCAACCAAATAGCAGAAGAGAATTTTCCCTGTTGTTTTTCGTTTTTGCCTCGGGGGGTGTGGAGAGGAAGCCCCATTTGCGAAGTTGAGGAAAGACAAGTCGCTAACATGTAGATCTAGCTCTGTTCAGTTTGATTGATTGTAATACGAGCATGTTTCAGACAGTTTTCTCAATTCAGACAGTTTTCTCATGTTTTCTCAAGAAGAGTTTTCTCAGTTTCTGCTCTTGAAGTGTGAATACTGAAAGCAGCTGACACCAGAGCATTTGTTACGAGTCTGAATATTGATTGAAAGCTGATGCCCTTTGATCGAAGTAAACGAAATCCGACTGGAGCTGCTCGCCGCCGACCGAGACTTCAAGACCAGGGCCGAAGGTGTTATTCCAGTACCGGAACGGTATTGTCGCGCCATTGACATCTTTGCCGGCGTTGGTGTGGTAGCTCCCCGTCGCCGGGTGCAGGATCCTGCTCGATCTGCCCTCGCAGAGGGAGCAACGGCCAAGGTGATGGGCAGAGAGTGCCACGGGGCGGCAGAACGCCGGCTTCGACTCGTCCAGGCGGCGGTCCCGTATGGAGTAGTCCAGGCGTGTGCCGAGCCGCCCGAATTCCGCGAAGAAGAGCGTTTGCCGGCGGTCCCCGTGTTGGTGGTCGTCGTCGGGGATCGCGCTTGCGGCCAGGAAGTTGACGTGGTAGCAGGGCGCGCCAAGTGAGCATCGATCAGCCACTGCCAAGCCGCAGACGACACCCAAATCGTACCTTGGTTCCTGTAGTATAACAATGATCCACAAAAATCATCTTAGCAAGAGGTGTGATATAGATGAACACACACAACACGTACAAGAATGCAGAACGAAGAATTCGTATACGTACCTTGGGATGGGATGCCGCATAGCGGTGTAGCAACTCATCGAGCACCCCGCGAATGAAGCGCAGCAGCTCGTTGAAGGCTTCCTTCTTGGACGCCAGCGTCCTCGAGGCCTCGGGGCTCAGCTCGGGGACCAACGACGACGCGGGGGAGAAGGGATGCCACCCACGCAGCAGCTCGTAGATCTCCTCGATGCTGGTACCGGAGAGCACCGTTGTTGTACGGGGCTTCAGCAGGGAGCGCAAGCGATCCAGCTGCTCCGGCGCAATAGACGCGAGGAACTTCCCCAGAGCCAGGGGTTGGGGGTGCTTGGCGGCCTCCGCCGCTGTGGCGAACAGCAGGTTGCCTTGAGTCGACGACGACGACAGTGCATCGAGCATAGCGGTCTGCAGGACGTCGTTGTCGGAGAGGTCACAGCTCGCGTAGCAAAGGTACTCGATGGCTTCGTGCTCGGAGAGGAGAGCTGCGGCGCCGACCAAGGCGACTAGGCCATCCAGGGAGCGCCGCTCCACACGGAGCAAGCAGCGATTGTCAAGGATCTCTCCTCCAGCAGCAGCAGCAGCAGGTGGAGGGAAGGTGATGTCGTACCATATGGAGTTGAGGATAATGTTGGAGACGGGGTCCAGGAGGCCGTAGCAGTGGCCGGCCAACATGAGGCCACGGATGTGCCGACGGGCGGTGGCCGTTGGCAGCCGTGCAAGCGCCTCCAAGTACAAGACGTGCGTGGTGTCGACCAGGCACAGCCTGAGGCACCGGATGTACTCGCAGTCGCCCTGCTGGCTCGTCGGCGCTGGTCCCTGCCTGCGCCGGGGCACCGTAGACATGGACTGCAAGCAGCAAGACAATCTGGATGCCATGTCCTCGGGGCACCGCAAGGCGGTGAGGTGCACAACAGGCGGACTAGCATCACCACCGGTGCCGGAAAAATCTAGTTCCTCGTTTGACCGCCACCGCATCAGGCGCAGCAGCTTGTTGATGTCACCTCGCCGAGCTTTTGCCTCCGCAGCAGCGGCGCAGTGGCCTCCTCGAGCAAGTCGCGGGGGTACCGAGAAGTGGCCAGCAGGAGGAGGTCGTCCACGGGCGCCCAGAGCTTGATCTCGAGCGCGGCGAGCTTGAGAGCGGCAAGCATCCTGTTGTTGCTGAGGTCGGAGAAGACACAAGGCTGGGTCGTCGGGGCGGCGAAGCGATCGTGATGGACGAGGTGGACGGCTAGAGTGAGGTCCATGGCGGCCAACCTCAGGTACCGCGCCGCCTGCGCCCTGCTGAGGTAGCGGAAGTAGTTCTCCATGAATTCGGTGAGCCCATCCATGGCCTCGATGCAGGCGGACTGTAGCCACTGCTTTCGGAAGGATGCCATGTCGGTGCTTTCCTGGATCTGGTTCAGCCTCTCCTCCCTCTGCTGCTCGTAACCGGACAAGAGGGCGCGGCGTGCCAGCTCCTCCGCGGGAGGACGCTCGAGGCGGTCCAGGTAGGAGACCGCGTTGAGGACAACGTTGGAGACGGGGTCCAGGACGCCCAAGCATCCGCCGCCGCCGACAACGCACCTGAGGAGGACGGGCATCTCTTCCACGGGGAGCAGGTCGACCGCCTGCAGGATGATATCCTCCACAGTGCTGCGCGGCGCCACCGCCGGCGGGTACTCCCAATGGTGGAAACAGGAGGATTGGCCTCGCCGCGGGAACCGAAGGACGCCGCCGAGCGACATGGCAGAGATCACAAGTTCGCGACAGACGAGGCTCGAGGGCCGATTGCTATTTTAAACTGCAACAAGGTATTAGGTGCGTAAAATTTCCCGGGAAGGATCGGTATAGAAATAGATTGCTATTTAACTACAGACAGATACGTATTAGAAAAGTTTACGGGAGGGATTCCAAGTCCGATTCGTTTGTTTCCTAGCTAAAGGCCCGCCTGATCAGCTGTTTCCAGGCAGAGAGTTTCCTAGTCTTATAAGGCCTACCGCGTTCTTTTCTACCTATACCTATATTAGTTAATTACAAGTGAAAATCCATCCATTAAGATCGATCCGTTTTATTAACAAGAGAATTCTAAGGTTTGTGATGACGTAAATAAAATGGCAACAACATTCAGGATGGTCCGAATCAAAGGAACACGGGCCCCTTGTTTATTAAATACCGAGATACATGCCACGGCAAAGATTGCAATTTAGATAAATGCCACTACAAAGTTTCCACTCACATAATTGGCATTGTATTGTAAAGATGTTGCTTTTATGGTATGTATATAGTTGAGTCCGTTAATGTGCCTGCAAGCACAAAGAATTAAAGAAAGGAACATGTCGGCCTTGTATTGGTTGGATCTGTTGATCAGGTTGCGTTGCAAGTCAGGTTTGAGTCAGTTAGTTGAACTCTCAAATTTCATTACCCATCCCATGGAAAATCCCAATCCCCACTAACAAGTTTAGCCAAGAGAATCTAATTAAGTCCACACATCTGAACTCGCATTCTGTTCTCTGTTTCCCTCAAACCAAGCGCAATGGCGATTCCATGTAATACCCTGAATTGACTGCTTGCTGCCGATCCAATTCAGGGCTGTGTTCATGTGTGATCAGCAGGTGATCCTTGTGGGTGCATTAGTTTACCAAATGCAGAAGAACTAGGGCTTGGTGCGCCAAAAGCAGATTGAAGCCTAAATTGTTGATTGGTTAATCTGACACCTGGATATACACCCGTACTGTATAGCTGTTATTTTGGCAGAGTTATTAACCATTATAAATACCACTGTTTGCTGCTGTCCTAAATGTTCATCCTAAATGTTCAAACGAGACACAAAACTTTTAGTGCTTGGTTACTGCAGTTCGTACTATATGAAATAAATAAAGACAATTTCAGACGTAGATGTCAGGTGCTTTAGCATTATCAACCTGGGCAGCATGAGCCTTTCTGTGTCTGCTCAATGTGGTGCCTCTGTGACCCCCACATGCTAGAGGGAGGAAGTGAGGCAACCATGGGATGGGGTGGAGATTTCAGGAAGAGGGGTTGGAAAGAAGGGTGCAAATAGGTCGATGTGGTGCATATGTGCAGACATGTTAACCTCACAATGGGACCCTTCTATACCCAGATTTTGTAACATCATATCTCCAAATTGCAGTATTTGAGGTGGCATGTATCTGAAGTTCTAAACTTTTCTCTTTCTTAAAAACAAAAATGGATGGTAGTCAGATCCTTAACAATTTTCAATAAATGAAACAACCTTGAGAGATTAGGTATATGGTATCGAACACATCTTAGCATGCAAGCATATATTAGAATTTATAACTGTTACCTTACCTTGCCTTCACGAACTATGGATCAAATGTAGGCAGGCTCAAAGGTTTGAAACTATTTTTATTTTCAGAACAGTAACACTGCCAAAAATAGACCATATCAGACGACAGAAATAAGACTCAAATTTAGTCTAGCTAAAAATGAAAATAGGTCACCTTAACTGTAACTGCATCCCAGTACGAAAAAGTTATGATTCTTGAGCAATTCAGCAGGTAGCTAAGGAAACACCACCTAGAATTCATCGCTCAGACTCCATCCCGGTATTTCTCTACGAAGACAGAACAGAAGGCAGTTATTTAGATGGATGATGACCACTGAGATGTGCACTATGATGGAGAATCTGGAGCATCCAGAAGAAAATGTACTGTATTGTTGCATTCTAGCTTAGGAAGACGGAAACAATAACGCAAACTAACAGCGGCAGTAACATATACTGAATGAAGTCACGCACGGTTCAAGCTAGATCTCCCGAAGGGGAGCGAGTGTCAATTATGTCAATGTAAGCAATTTAACATTGGTTTTGAAGCTTTTGTTTTGATTATGTTGACCAATGTAAGCAATTACATTTGCATGAATTTTGTAGCGCCTAACGCTTGGACCTTTGCATGATCTTGCCACATTTTTATCTGTTTGTAGGGGTCCGTTTGGTTTTGGAACCATGTGGGTTGGGTTGGAGCCGACCCACTTTTCTGGGTTGGAGCCAACCCATCTCTTGTTTGATTGGAGGGATGGGTTGGACCCAATTTTTTGTTTGGTTAAGCTAGTTGAGTGAGTTGGGATGGATATCTGTTTAACACCGTTAGTTGTGGACCCCACCTGTCAGCAGTGGGGCCCACCTGTCAACCTCTCTCTCTTTTTTTTTCCTAACCTTCCATCTTCTTCCCCGCAAGTCCTTCCCCATCGAGGGGAGCTCGCGCCGGCGGTCCTCCTCCCTGCCGCCAGCGGTCCGCCCCCTGCGCCGCCTCATCCCCGCCACCGGAGGTCCTCCTCCCCCACCGAGCTCGCCCGGCTGCGGCGGGGCTCGAGCTCACCCGGCGCACCTCCCCGTCGCGTCGGCATCGGGCGGGCGGAGGGCGGCGGCGGTGTTGGGCAGGTGGCGCGAGTGGAGGGTGGCGGCGGAGGGCGGCACCGGTGACGGGCGGGCGGAGGGCGCCGTCGGGTGCGCGGCCGGACGAGCGCGAGAAGAAACGGACGCGGACGCCGTTCAAGTGGGTCGGGGTGATTCCTTGTTTTTTGAGGAATCGGATGAACCGGATCTACGAGGAATATTCCTCTACTGGGTTGGACCTAACCCCCACCCTCTCCAACCAAACATAGGTCGAAGTGGGTCGGCTCCAACCCAACCCACTTCGACCCCAGAACCAAACACTACCTAGCAGTAGCTTGCAGTATCTTTTAACGATAATTGGCACCACTTCTTCCAAATGGGTATTACGCATCACTTTTACCTTAGGTGATCACAAGCCTTAGGTCCCTGTGTTGGAGCTTGGAAGGCATGAATTTTGACATGAAGCACTTCAATTCCTGCAAGAAAGGGGAAATTTATCTTTCGCTCCACACGTCGTCCAACAAAATCATACGCAAAGGATTAAAATGCACATCATGTTATCAGGATTTAGGTCCTTCACAAACATATGCCAACCAAAATTTGTAAATGTTAGGTGCAAGATGATTGGATGAGAGGGGACTCTTGAAACTGCCTGCTAGAAGCCTGGAAGAGATGAGGACGGTTGCTCCTTCATTGCAAGGCCTTATCCCCTTCCTATGCTCCTTCCCACTGAACATCTACCGTAGAAGCCTACAGAACAAACTATAAGCTAACGGATCGTGATCTATGCAGTAGTACTCCCCCTAGCTAGCCATTTTGGTGTAGGCGCAAGACAAAGGCGAGGCGGCGCGCCGGCGCGACGCTGGGAAAGGAATGGAGACTGTACCTGCGCCGGCGGCTTGGCCGCCCTCGCTCCTAACGATGTCAGCTTTCAGGCAGCCTACGGCCTCCTCTGAAGCGCCGGGAGGCCTCCTCCGAGCCGGTCCCGTGCATCTCAGCCGCCGCCGACCGGCCCCCCGTCGGGACTCGGGGTTGCGAGTGGCAGCGGTGGAGTGGATCTCTATCGGAGAACTGAAGTGGAATTTTTGTTGGACCAGGAGTCCAGAACTGCATGACAAGACTGATGAAGAAGCGGAGGCTGAAGAGTGAACACTACCTGTGTGGCAGTGTGCCCTGTGGACTGTGCGGTGTTAGCGTAATAAATCGATTATTACGCTTGATCTTATCACTTCTGGCCTGGCATGAAGCACCGGCATGGGTTCATCGTCATCAAGGCAAAAAATGGTTGGTTTCTGAGACACCAAAGCAAAGAGAAGCCAAGGAGAACCAGCGAATGAGAGGTGGCAGTTGCTTCAAAAAATCAGAGGTGGCAGTAGTTCCCTTTGAAGGCATCATCTTCCATCCTCGCAAGTCTATGGCATACATTCTGGTAGTTCTAACTTTCAAGTGGTTGATAGGAAAACAAACATCAAAATAAAGAGATCAAGAGATAGGTAACGCTGGTCCAATTTACAAGTGAGTTCTCATCGTCGATACTAACCAAAATACTAAATATTAACACAGATGTAGCACTGCTCCGGTCCGGGATGCCGTAAGCAGGTCGATCCCCTTCATGGCATCGAGGCCAATCGATTTCCACAGGCCTGCAACCCCCGCGGAACGATGGGACGCGCCGCGCGCTCGAGAGAGAGTCGCGTGCACTGCCGCCGCCGGCGCCTCGCCATGATTCGAACGCCGGAAGGTGCAGCAGGGCGGTGGCCATGGGCGTTCAGGTCAGTCCGGGAGCTCCGTGCTTCTTCGCTCAGCCAAAGCCAACCCCTGGTCTCGTCAGTTCAGCATGGCAAGCTGGTTACGAGGTCTTGGCGACGAAGGATGAGGATGCAGGAGGCGGCGGCGCCACGGCGTGCCGCGTTGGCGGCGAGCGGCGTTGGTTGGGACAGCCCCGGGCAGCCCCGCCCAACCACCCCCCCCCTCCCCATCGTTT
>NC_028453.1:5444143-5532243 GCF_000263155.2 Setaria italica | reverse complement strand
GGGGGGGGGGGGGCAGCTAATTAAATTTTTTCCTTCATTGGCAGTTGCATAATTTACCCAGCTACGATAAAATGTAACGAGCCTACACAACATGCATGGCGCATGGTCTACATCCAAAAAATAAAAATTGAGAGATGACCACACACTGAATCAGCATCTGGTGTACTGGCCAAGGGACATGTTGCATTCACAACAATTTACAGAGTTATTATTACCATATGTAATGGACCGCCACTCAACAGAACCTATCATTACATCAAACAGATGTTAATGCTGTAATGCAGTTTCTAAGGGTGAAACCATCACATGTGGTTGCAAGTACGAGGTTGCGAGTAGTGGGAAACCAAAATCATGGCACTGAAACCCCACCCAAAGAAAAAACATACTCCCGTCAAGACACAATAATATAACTACTTTCAAGTCTATTTTTGTGTCCTAACATCAAGTAATAATAGCTGGAGGGAGTAATAATAAAATAATTCAAGTATTGACAGATTCAAAATTGTACGATGTTACTGAAGTTCCAGCAATAAACAATATAAGAGAAAGCTAAGCCTCTCCATAAGCATTGAAAATTGCAACCCCCCCCCCCCCCCCCCCCCGCCGGTTCGGACCGTTTTGAAATTTGTATATACATATAGGTATCTAAATGAATAATAAAAATTATGAATGTAGAAATATCAAAACAACCTACAATTTAGGATAAAGGGAGTAGAAAGCGAAATAATAAACATTCTTATTATATTACCTCCAGTCAATCAATTTTTTTTTGAGTAATCCAGTCAGACAGACGTTTCATACAAAATTATTAACTTTTTTTTTCAAAAAGTTTGTTGACATACATGCAAATTCGTATTTTACATGACATTTAAGGATGAAAAGGCTAAAGAAATGTCATATAGATTATGAAATTTAGACTTGGTATCGAAAGCTGAGATTTTAAAGGTTAAAGAAGAAACTACTCGTTATGCTAAGTGAAATAGCAATTTTTCTCTAGTTGTTAGACATTCTAGTTCATCATATTTTTATTCTAAAAATAACCAAATTACCTACGTACCGGTGCCTTTAGGAATGGAACTAGGTTCTTGCAATCCTAGCAGCTCTCACCGCTCGTCCTCTTGCGCCCGCCCGCCCGCCGTGCCACCTTTAGGTACTCTCACCACACATTCCCTCTAGATGTATGCTAGGTTGAACGTCAAATTACTCATCAACAAGAAGTTGTATACAAAAGTTGTTGAATCAAGCAAATTGCTAGTCATAAACTCGAGAATGGGAAGAAACTGGTGGCATAAGAGAGTTTGGTTTTTCCCTAAGCAGAAGGGTGTAGTGATCATACCGCGTCATGGTTAAAGGCCCTCTAGGATAAAACTTTAACCGATAGCATAAAAGGCAAGCTGGTCTTTTTTTTCATGGCAAGGATAGAAAAAAAATCAACAAGTGACATAGAAGCGAAGTTGATTTTTTTTCCAATAGCGTTCAAGATATTAGTATACTCTCCAATGGCATATAAGGAGTTATCTCCATATAAAAGATGACAATGGGAATAGTAGTAGGTGGAAGTCGAGATAGGGGTAGATGAAAGGGCAGGTGCCTAGCGAACAACAGTACTAGTGGGTGAGCAAAAGGTTAGAGACAAAAGTTGGAGAAAGGTTCAGCTATGATAATGCAAATTGCGACCCTATAAGCGATAAAAAATTAACTTTTAGATAAACTTTTTCAAGAACTAAATTATTCAACGATACAAGTGATGAAATTGTCGTTGCCTAGTGAACAACGGCACTATTAGGTGAGCAAAAACTTAAAGACAAAAATAGGAGAAACGTACAACTAAAATATGCAAAATGCAGCATAGCACTATGTAATAAAAAAATTCAGCTTTTAGATAACCTTTTTCTTTTTAGAGAACTGCATTTTTCCATAGAACGAAAAGCCGGATCGGAGATCGAACTGGTCAGGCTACTAGTTCATTGGTCCAGCCAGTGGTTCACTAGTCGAACAAGTAGTTCATCATTTATCAATATAATACTTATTTCTCATAATTTATATAAGTAATATGCAAGTTTTATTACAAAACATAACACACATGACATAATAGATAATAGATGGGATTACATAGAAATAACATAATAGTCTATTGTCCAAAGTTCCAAAACTAAAGTTCGAACGTCGAAATGTTCACTGATTCATAAAAAACTGGTTCATGGTTCACCGGTTCGATAAAAAACTGACCGGTTCAACTGTTCACACCGGTTCACACCGATCCAATTGCATGACCGATCTTTTGATTGAGCTGAACCGGTCTAGTCACCGTTCATGGTTTTTTCATTCAACCGATGAACTTGTTCGGTTCTTTGTTATGTGCATTTTTCAATGATACAGAATGGAATTTTCATAAATGGTATTTGTATCAATTAATTAATGAACATCTCTAGTAGAGCGAGCTAGAAAACTACTATCATGTTGTCGATATCTACGTTCGACGATACGACACCAGTGCCACAAAACGATCCATGCTGTTCTTCTCTCAAAAAAGAAAATGAAAATGCTCCTCGTGCGGCCGGGCGGGGTAGAATCATCCCGGCGCTTTCCCACTTTCCTTTTCCCCTTCCCCACCCGCTGCCGCTTGTTCTCCTCATCTTGCACCAGAGTTGCGAGTACGCCTACCGCCTCCACCAGTCCACCCGCCGCTGGTTCTCCTTGTCTCGCTCCCGAGTTGCGAGTCCGCCTGCCGCCTCCACCGGTCCACCCGCCTCCTCTTCGTCTGCGTCCTCTCGTCTCCCTTGCTGAAAGAAGGGCTTGTGCTAGGGCTGTAGGTAAGCTCAGTGCCATAGTTCCAGTACTAGCGGCATGCCTAATGGATCAGTAAATAGTTGCTGGATGTAGTATCCCTAATTCCGCATCATTTTTTCTTCTGACGTTCTAGTCAAGTACATTTGTGGTTGAGAAATAAACACTTTGATTGGTTTAGAGCAATCTGAAATAAACACTTCGTTTCTTCGTTTGATGCAGATCAGCAATTCAGCAGTTTTTATTGGGAATTTACTTCGGCTTCCAAGATGTAACAGTTTTTGTCATCAGATTGCTGCAGATGTCTTCTCCTGGTCTGCAGGAGCTTAAGACACTTCGCATCGAGCCACTACCGCCCTATATAACATCAGAAACATTTGCTCCAGGAAGAGTTTTGGCTGGTTGCACAGGTATAAATTAGTGCCTAACGTGCTTAGAGAGAGTATCGAAGTATGTGATACTTGCGTATCAAGTATCTGAGATGTGCATGTAGATGTGCATGTAGATTGTTTCACAAACTGAAGAAACATATCTTTCTTGTATGGTTTGAGAGATGTAAGATGTCTCAAGAATTGATACCACAATTACTTCAATGTTTTCCTTGACAGATTTTCATTCCTTATGCAGTTTGCTGATATTCTAACATCAGGATAATATTATGTTTTCTTTGGTGCTGAAGGTTCGGCATGCTGCGATAGATAGGAGTCAACAACCGCTTGTTGGTTATGTTGAGTTTGCAAGAGCAGATATTGTTGCTGGGGTTCTTAATCTGATGAATGTACGATCTTACAACATCACATGGGCGCCTGTGAACTTATCGTACCAGCACACAGGACTTATAGGAGGTATGGCATTTCTAATGAACATATAACAGCCTTGTGATCTTTATATAAGAAATAGAGAACTAATTGTTTCATATTGACTTTTATTATAGCAAGGTTCACTCTACGTCACCGTGGATCACCAACAGATGCACCAGTAGTTTATAGACCACAACAATAAAACTTCACAATAGACCACAAAGTTCTGAGACAAGTAATACGAGTCTTGCTAAAATTTTACTGCTTTTTCATATGAATTAGTACAATGACTGTTGAGATTACAAAACTGTGTTTTGTTGTGAAATAAGCATTTAAGATTATTCACTGGAATCTTTTAGCAAATTAATGAAAAATAAATTATTTTAATAAATATTCACAATGTAATGGAAACCGAGTGGTTAGGGACTAATGAGACATTGATACTTAATCAAATGAACTAGAGTGGTTAGGAACAACATGTGTAGATGTCCTTTTTTTACTGGTAATATCAAAATTGAACAACTTTGTATGTGCATCTTTATAATAGGGTTAAAACGTACAGATAACTTTAAGCCTATGTTACTCGGATTTATTTTAGTTTTGACTCTGCGAATTCTTTCTCTTTGTCTTTTTTTTGTGAATAGCAATGTCCTGTTTAACTTTGGCTAATAAGCTATTTCGTAGTTCGTTATTTTATTTTATTCGGGGATGAGGGCAGTAGTGTCCTGATGTACCTTTTTATATGTCATGACCGGTGTTTCTTCATGAACCTTTCTCAACAATCCATGTTTTGATGTATGTTTAATGTGTATTTCATGTAAACAAGGATGTTTCGAGGGTCATAGACTGACACTAATGCTTTGTAAATATATGCTTGTTGTCTATATGTAAAATACAGCCAAATTGTCAAGTTAATACATGTACTTTGTAAAGATGTACCCTGTAGTTTTTTATACCATATGTTCACTGCACAAGGTGATCCATATTAATCGTGCCATGCTGTTTTTTCAATCAATTGGTTGATCTTAGTGTATTACCTCTTCGTTTTAACCTTTTTTAGTATCCCACGCAATTTTCTGTTTAACAATGAACTTGGTGCCTGTGGCTTGTGAGTTAGGTTCTAAATGATTGTTCCCTTTATTTTCTAGATTGTTATGACTACCATTTTTCTTTCATCAGATTTTGCACTTTTATGAATAGTTGTTTTAAGTAGAATGGTTTGTCACGTAATTGTGCATGTGCCATCGGTGAAGAATCAGGTGGTGACTTTTTTGGGGTTTATCACAAAATAACAATTCACTTTATCATTCTTCCGATGCCTCCCTATACAAGGGAGATTATATGGGGCTGGCAGATGCCTTTGTGAGTGGTGTCTGTTAGGAATAGCACTTGTATTCATAATAGGGGCTCTAGGCCCATATATATACAGGTATAGAAGGGGGAAATATACAAAAAAACCCTAATAGAAAAGTAAATTACCAACAGTACATATACATCTAACACCCCCCGCAAACTCATGGTGGGTCAAGAACACTGAGTTTGAAGAGGAAAAATCTATGCTGAATACGTGTCTGTGCCTTTGTAAAGAAATCAGCCAGCTGCAATTCTGAAGGCACATACTGAAGAACAATAACCCCATCCTGAACCTGTGAACGTGTATAAGAAACATTCACACCAATATGCTTAGTAAGCTCATGCTTCACTAGATCACGAGCAATACTGATAGCTCCTGTACTGTCAGACAAAAGAGGAGTCGGCACAGAAACTGAAACACCAAAATCCTCAAGCAACCACCGTAACCAAGTCACTTCTGCCGTCACAAGCGCCATAGCACGCAACTCAGCCTTAGCACTCGAACGAGAAACTGCTACCTGCTTCTTAGTCTTCCAAGCAATAAGGGAACCACCAAGAAAAACACAATAGGCAGAAAGAGACCGACGATCAGAGGGATCACTAGCCCATGTAGCATCACAATAAGCCTGGAGATGTAAAGAACTAGAGCGTGGAAAGAATAGACGGTGTGAAATAGTCCCACAAAGATAACGTAAGACCCGAAGAAGATGACTATAATGAAGATGAGTAGGAGCTGAAACAAACTGACTCAGGATATGCACAACATGAGAGATATGAGGACGAGTAACACCAAGATAAACAAGACTCCCAACGATATGATGATAATGAGTGGGATCCTCAAGGGGCTCACCATCAGTGGCACGAAGATGAACATTAAGTTCCATGGGAGTCTCAACAGTCCGATGATCAGTAAGAGAAGCCCGATCAAGAAGATCCTGAATATACTTTTCTTGAGACAGATAGAAGCCTTCGGGCGTAGAAGAAACCTCTATCCCAAGAAAGAAACTAAGAGGACCAAGATCAAACATAAGAAACGTCTCACTGAGACGGGCCTTGACAAAGCCAATATACTGAGGATCATCTCCAGTAATGATCATATCATCGAGATAAAGTAGGAGAAGAGTCCGACCACGAGGTGAAGTATGTACAAACAGGGAAGGATCATGAGCACTGGCAAAAAAACCAGCAGCAGTGACCACGGAGGCAAAACGTTGAAACCAAGTATGAGGATCTTGTTTTAGACCATAAAGTGAGCGACGAAGACGACAAACCATACCCTCAGGAACATAATACTCAGGCGGCGGCTGCATATAGACCTCACGCAGCTCACCATTAAGGAAGGCATTCTTGACATCAAGCTGAGAGATGGACCACTCACGAACAGAGGCCACAGAAAGAAGGGTGCGAACAGTGGTCATGTGAGCAACTGGAGCAAAAGTCTCATCATAGTCTCAACCATGCTCCTGCTGAAAACCACGAGCAACAAGACGAGCTTTATAGTGCTCAAGTGAGCCATCAGAGCGAGTCTTCACCTTATAAACCCACTTGCATGTAATAGGACGCACATGAGCAGGATGAGGAACAAGGTCCCACGTGTGAGTACACTCAAGAGCGGCAATCTCCTCAGTCATAGCGTGTTGCGATTCCAGATGAGGAAGAGCATCACGATAAGATGACGGCTCCAAAAGAACAGTGGCGGCATAAGCAGAAGGAGAATAACAATCAGGATGCCTACGAAGACGATAACTACGACGGAGAAGCTGCTCAGGAGGTGAATCCTCTGAAAGAGAGGCCTCAGTCGGAGAAGAAGGCATATCAGATGAAAAGGGCACAATAGAAGATGGCACATCAGAAGGCCAAACTCTGCGAGTATAGACATGTGTCACCGGTGACTTCACGGAAAAAACAGTAGGACATTCCAGAGAAGTAGACTCCGGTGAGAGCACATCAGCACGATGAGCGGGCGAGGAGACTACAGGGGGGCCACTTGAGGAGGTGCTAGACGTGATAAAGGGGTGATAGCAATAGAAGTATCAGGTAAAATTAAGAAGGAGAGGGGATCGACCAAAGACACCGGGGAAACATCAGAAGAAGGACGAGGATAGAAAGGATGAGATTCATCAAAAATAACATCTCGAGAAATCCGCATCCTACACTCAACTGGGTCCCAACAATGATATCCCTTATGCTCAGAACTATAGCTGAGAAAAACATACTCGACAGACTGAGCAGTCAGCTTCGTGCGCTCACGAGGTGCAAGAAGCACATAGCACACACAACCAAAGAGACGAAAACTAGAATAGTCAGGCGCCTTATTTAGAAGACGCTCAAAAGGAATCTCACCATGAAGTGCAGAAGAAGGTTGAATGTTAGTCAAATAAGTGGTTGTACATACAGCCTCAACCCAAAAGTGAGGCGGAACAGAAGAAGCAAGCAGAAGAGCACGAGCAGTCTCAAGGAGATGACGATGCTTGCGTTCGGCCACACCATTCTAAGCATGGGCGCCAGGACAAGAAAACTGAGCAAGAGTGCCCTGCTCAGAGAGAACCTGACGAAGGGCTACAGAAAGATACTCGCCTGCAGAGTCAGCACGAAAGACACGAATAGAAGTGTCAAAATGAGTGCAGATCATAGAAGTAAAAGACTTGTAGATGGATAAGGCCTCGGTACAATGTTTCATAAAATCAATCCATATATGACGAGAAAAAACATCTATGAATATAATATAGTATCGATGTCCCTCTTTAGAAACAAAGGGAGCAGGACCCCAGACATCCGAATGAACAAGATCAAAAGGATGTTGTGACACAGACTCACTAGAATGATAGGGAAGCTGACTTTGCTTGCCCAACCGACAACCCTGACACTGAGCTAAAGACTCATGACCTGAAACAGAACCTAGAAGACCACGACGAATCAAACTAGATAGATGGGAGCCACATAGATGACCCAAGCGATGATGCCACTGATCAAAAGATGCGGTCGACGAAGCAGCCAAAGCGGAGCCAACTAGACTGACGGGCGCAATGGAAGGAAGACGAAGCCAGTCAAGCTCCCAAAGATGTTGAGAATCACGACGACGAGGGCTAGTACCAACTAGCTGACCCGTGCGACGATCCTGAACATAATAAAAATCAGGATCAAGAATGACACGACAGTCATGATCAGTAAGCTGACCAACGGACATGAGCTGCATGGTCAGATCGGGAACATAAGAAACATCAGGGACATGAAAAGAGTCAGATAGGAGAGTGCCATGCCCGACAACAGGAAGAGAAGAACCATCGGCTGTATGAACAGTAGGAGAACCAGGTGGAGACCGTATGAAAGAAAGACAGGTGCAATCAGGAGTCATATGAAAAGAAGCACCAGAATCAAGAATCCATGGACAAATACCTGGAGTAGACGTGGAAGGTGATCCCAAAGCGGAATACTGCGAAGCAGCAGCAGAACCTGTAGGTGCAGAGGGCTGAGTCACAGAACCCGCAGCGCCTGGTGATGTAGAGGTAACAAGGGGACTGAGCAACCTGATGATCTCCTGTGTCTCAGAACCAGCAGAACTCCTCTGAGGACTTCCAGAACCAGAACCACCAGTAGCACTAGCACCCAACGAAGAATGAGCAGAACCATCAGGAGCACTAGGACCCTATGAAGAACGTCCACCGCGGCGAGACTGACCCTCACGAGACTGAGCCTTCTTCTTCCTGTAACAAAATGCCTCCACATGATTATCCTTGCCACACCAATCACATTTAAGACCACCCCCTCGACTCTCAGAAGAAGGCACCGTAGGAGGAGGAACAGTAGGATGAGTAGAGGAGTTGGCAGCCAAAACTGAAGAGTATCGCATCAATCCAGCAGCAAGAAGGCGAGTCTCCTCATTACGAACAACAGCAAGAGCCTCCATCAGGGAGACACAGGGATGGCGAGCAAGCAGCTGTGCACGAAGTGGCTCAAACTCATCCCGAAGATGCGTCAAGAAGTCATAGGTGTGACGAAGCTCAAGAGCCTGCTGCTGACCCAGGCAGGACTAGCAGGTGCTAGGAGACAACAGAGGACTAAGAGTGTCGAGCTGGCGCCAAATAGCATAAATCTGACCATAGAAATCATCAACGGTACCATCACCCTGTCGAACAAGCTGCTCCTGACGAATGGCTGCAAGAAAAGTAGACTGACCAGTGGGCTCATAACGTGTGGGAAGAAAAGCCCACATCTGATGTGCAAAATCAAGCTCAATAATATCAGCCGAAACCCTATCCTCAATGCTAGCAATAAGAATAGAAGCAGCTCGAGCATCCTCATCAACCCATGTCCGGTATGCAGTAAACTGAGACTCATACGACGCAAGACCATCATCATAATCAGCAAGCAGCTTCGCCACATCCGCATCATGAGTAGCAAGCAACCGATCCATCTCTTTAGCCGTAGCCTTCTCTGGAATCACTGGCTTCGCAGGAAGCACCGGGTATGTAGGAGCAGTGGGATGAGGTGGACAAGGCAACTCGCCAGTAAGAAACTCCCAAAGACGAAGACCACGCATATGAATTCGTAGACGAGGAACCCAATCACGATAGTTGTTGCCATTGAACAGTACCGGGCAACGTAACACTAGGACACCACCAGACGAAGGAGCCGGAGGAGCCATGGTGACGGCGAGAGCGCAGAAGAATAGCGGCGCAAGCATTTTTTTTTTGGTTGCCGGTACTCAACGGGCAATATGCACTGCACAATAGAAGAGCAGCGCACAAAGAAGGAGCCGAGAGTACACGCAGGGCAGCAGCTTTTTTTTTGTTTTTTATTTTTTTCTTTCTTTTCTTTCTTTTTTTTACCTATCACGGGAGATGTATCTCTGCACGCGCGGAAGGACAGGCACCTGGAACCTTATCGCTTCACGCGGGGGAGGACCCAACAACGGGACAAACCCAGCCTTATCTTCACGCGGGGAGGACCAGGCAACGACCTGAGTGAGCGACGAGCGGCCGACGTCGGCGTCGAGCGGGCGGCGGTGTCCGGCAGCGGCGACGAGCGCCGTCGTGGCCGGCACCGACGACGAGCAGCCGGCGAGGCTGGGGGAGACGGCGACGAGTGGCCGGCGGGGGTCAGCGGCGACGAGCGGTCGGCAAATCCGGCAAGTGGAGAGCCGGACGAGCGGCGGCCGTAGGCTCTGCGCAGGCAAGCAAGCAATACGGATCTGGCGGGGGAGGATAGCACGCAAGTGCAACGTGCGTGGAAAAAAAAGAATCCTAGAGTAGATCGAGGAGAAACCTAATTCTAGTTTGGCTCTGTACCATGTTAGGAATAGCACTTGTATTCATAACAGGGGCTCTAGACCCATATATATACAGGTACAGGAGGGGGAAATATATAGAAAACCTCCTAATAGAAAAGTAAATTACCAACAGTGCATATACATCTAACAGTGTCTACCGCAGACATCTGATTTCATGCTTGCAGCAGTCGGGCAACTGTGGATGCCATCTGTGCGTCAGATTGTGCAGACAATCCATAAATTTCAAATGCTTCTTATAAAATTTTGATAGCGCTGCTTATTATGAACACGATTAAGATGGTTAGGCAAAACAAAAGCTGCGTACACATAGCAAATTTAGTTTGATAGACAGGCATGAGCATGGTGAACTGTTGGTTACTATGGTTTCGGGAAGTAATTGCTAGCGCTGAGGCAGCATTTTTGAGTTATTTTTCTACATGTCCATGCTTTTGCTGCCATTTTGCCAGTTACTGATGGATCTGTTGATCTTCATCCAATAAAGTTGTTTTTTGGAGTAATAGTTCTATCTTGCAAAGTGAGTCTGGGTAGTCATGGTAAAAAGAAACTCATTGTAGTTTACAAGAAAATTGGAATATTCCTCTCTGTAAAAGAAGGAAAAGTAATCTCAACCATCAAGCTGGGGGGACACCGGGGTCCTGTGCTGATATTGAACCATTCAAGTTCTATAAAAGTTGCGGCTGTTTCTTGTAAATACTTCGTTACTGAACTATAAACATCATGCTTCTTAGTGTTATCTGTTATTTGTTATCCCTTCTTATTTCTCCTGTTTGAGATAAGTAGAAGCATTCATTAGCTGACATCTGAACTTTCCGTTGCACGCGATCGTCTGAAGTTTCATGTTCCCGAGGACTACTTGGATTGTTAGGAGTTCGGCCTTGTTTACTTCCCAATTTGGGAGTAGTCAAATTGGCATTTTGTCATAAATGCGCAACTGTAGCATTTCGTTTGTATTTGTGAATTATTGTCCAAACATTGACTAATTAGGCTCAAAAGATTCGTCTTGCAAAGTAAAAAAAAAGTGCAATTAGTTTTTGATTTCGTCTACATTTAGTATTCCATGCATGTACCGCAAGTTTGATGTGATGGGGAATCTTCTTTTTGCATAGTGTCAAAATTGGGAGTTGGGAGTGAAGTAAACAAGGGCTTCGTTGTATGCAGGTCTAGTAGTAGGCAAGTACAACAGTTATGATAAGGGCAACTCCAAGAGATCCCTTAAATTACCCCTAATAACTTAATTAGGAAGAAAAAGAAAAAAAATCCTCTCCAACAGCTCCCCTAAAGCTGCCGTATATTTTCGCAGACCCGAATCGGGACTCCCACACCCCGCATATTTTCGCGAGTTCCTCACTTCCCCAATCGACCCTGCGCTTCCTTTCGTGCGTGTTTTTTTGCCTGCCGCCGAAGAAGCGCACGAACACGACGGCGACGCGGTGCGCGAACGGGACCAGGAGGACGCGCGGCGCGACCCCGGAGGTGCCGGTGCCGGTGCCGGCGGTGGCGTTGACGTCGTTGGCCCAAAGCGCGTTGCTACGCACGCATAGCGCTCAGGCCATCGTGGAGGAGCTGAAGGAGAGGGAGGAGACAGAGGTCCGCGTCAGGCAGTCGTGGAGGAGCTCTCCTGCGAAACGGAAGACCGAGGGACAGGAAGATTGAAAGAGGCGGAGGGAAAGCTACAAGCATATCGAACCTGTGCTGCTGTCCTGCTGCACAGCGCGTGTGACATCAAGCGCTCAACAGTCACCACCTACAACCGCTACCTCTTCTTGCTTTCATCAATCGCCCAGATGAGGATCAGGCCACGGTGGCTCTTGTTTGTGGAGAACGATGAACCAAGCAACGGATAAGAATGAAGCTTTCTACTGAATGTAGGTAGACTGAGTTCATGGACCAAGGAACCCCCAACTCATGGCGCACGTCGGCGTGCTGTGCTGTCAAAGGAGCAATGGAGCTCTGTTCTGGAGATAGGAGGCTCTGTTCCAGAGGTAGGTCCAATTACGATGATGTGGCAAATATTGGGAGTAGTTTTTAGCGTTCTGCTGTGGCCTGATATGTTTTTAGGGGGAAAATTTTTTAGCATAACCCCCAATACCTTATTTTGGGGAAGAATTTTTTGGGGAACTCTTGGAGTTGCTCTAAGTGGTTCTGAAGTGTTTGGAAGCAAAGAATATAGTATTGTAGCCTTGTAGGGTTATCCTGACGTCGAAATCTACAGTGACACTGTTTAAAGTCCCTTGCAATACAGTGGTTATTCTGGAGATGAAGTGTATCACCTATAAATTGCTGAGATAATTACGTGGCACAAGTAATCGCTATAGCGTACAAGCTATTGAGCTTTGAAGCAATCAGCCCCAGCTCTCGTTTCACTTTTTGATCGTCGATCAGACAGTGGTTGTATAAGATCATGCTCGTATCCTATGTGGTATCCAAGATTATATGATATATCCTGTGAAAGTAGTCCATATCTTTTTTTTGAAACGAAAAAAGTAGCCCATATCATCTGTTTTGAACTTTTGATCTATCCATGGTGTGAGCAAATAAGGATCGGCAGTGAGCTGCAACAGAGATAGCATTTCCTGTCCTAGATTGGGGGCAATTTGTGATGGTTACGATTTCGGCAGATCATTAGCTCATTAAATCATTCTCAGCCACAACGCATCCCCTCATCGGCCTGACACAGCTGTCAGGCCTTAGCCGTTGAGAGGGTGTTTGGATACGAGGTGCTAAAATTTAACAGTGTCATATTGGATATTCGGATGCTAATTAGGAGAACTAAACATTAGCTAATTATAAAACTAATTGCAGAACCCTATGCTAATTCGCGAGAGGAATCTATTAATTCTAATTAATCCATCATTAGCAAATGGTTCCTGTAGCACCACATTATCAAATCATGGACTAATTAGACTTAATAGATTCGTCTCGCGAATTACACTCCATCTGTGCAATTAGTTTTATAATTAACCTATATTTAATACTCATAATTAGCATCAAACATCTGATGTGATAGGTGTTAAACTTTAACACCCTCGAGCCAAACTGGCCCTCGGTATCTTGCCATTCAGTTAAGCAGAGAGGAGACAGAGTATCGGCGCCCATCAAAACGCTTCGACGACTTCCCTGATGCCATTCATTTCACATCCGACGGCTGCACATCAATCACCTTGCCTCTTCTGGTTTTCACCTTCATTTTCAGACGTGGAACGGTCATTCTGGTTTTACCATTTGTTTTTACTCCTGAGCCTGCTTATTAGCTCAAGGACTGGGTCTGTAAAACATTATCGACGAACAAGAACCCTAAATTTATCTCTAGCATTAGCAGGAGCTCTAGAACGCCGTTATGGCAACCTCATGTATCCGAATCTTCCCAGTTTATCAGTTAAGTCGCTGCTGCAGTGCTATTTTCGTTCTCTTTTCCCATCTGTTCTTGGCTCGATTTCCCCTTTGTTCTTGTGAATTGTGATTCCGGTTTGGATCTCTCTGATCCTGACATCAGCGGCCATTCGTATCATCATTATATTAACGAGGTCCCGACACACATCCTAGCTAGCTCACTACCAGACGCGTACAAACTCTCTCTGTCCGTTCATTTCAAAAAAAAATCATAATTTTCAACCCGCTGTATTTTGTTTTATCTGGTCTTCAAAGCTAGATTTTAAACACTGTTTTCTTACTGAAATGTTTTTGTAGCTACAAATATAGTATAACGTGGAAGCATTTTGAAATATGAAATTATGAATCCAGTTATATAGGAGTAAGTTTTATAAACACCAAATACACACAGTTCGCATAATGTATTTTCTTCTAAAAACGAGTCGTAGAGACGAGATACATGGGAGGATCCAACGAAAGGGTCCACCTGTCAGCCGGTGAAACACCGATGCGGAGTCCTTCTAAAAACGAGTCGTAGAGACGAGATACATGGGAGGATCCTACGAAAGGGTCCACCTTTCCACCGGTATAATACGATGGGGAGTCAGGTAGCACCCCCCCCCCCCCCCCCCCCCCCCCGCGCGGCCGATATCACAGCATGAATCCGAATCTCGCCTTGCTCCCGATCCAAGACATGCCCGAGCTACTCAAATGCGTCATCGGCGGCGGCGCATGCTTCGGTCTCCTCGACCCCGTCTCCAACATCATCCTTAGCGCCGTATCCTACCTCGACCGCCTCGAGAACCCTCCGCCTGAGGAGCTCGCCCGCCGCCACGGCATGAGCATCCAGCAACAGCAGTGTGAAGAGTCTCAGAAGTGGATTATCGACCACGTCGACATGGATTTCGTGGAAAAGATTGGCCTCAAGTTCGCCGCCGGGAGATCCAGGAAGGGCCTCACTGTCTTCCTTCAGAATTACTTCCGCTGCCTCACCGTGAAGCAAGCGTCTCGCTATGTTGAGCTTGCCAATTTTGATCTCACGCTGGCTATCAAGCTCGTCTACCATGACCGTTTCACTGCAGATCCTTTATTTGTCCCTGACCCGACCAGTTCCAAGACGAAGGCAGCTCTGAAGCAGGCAGCACTGGAAGCCAGGCTCTGGGCTCCCCATGAAGACTTTGTTCTCCTAGCCACCTCCTGTTACCCGCGTGACCTGCTTCAGAAGGCCACCGCAAAGTTGTTGAGAAAAGAGAACCTTAGCAGTTTTTGCATCAGACGAATGCTCAAATTGATGCAGTGGAGGTCCAGTACTGTTCCCAACAGCGAAGATCTCAATGTCGCTCATCTCATTGCCTTACGGCACCCTGGGGACTTGGCAGCCGAGATGATACTCTGCTTAGAGTCAGTGCCCAGTCTCACCATACCGTGGAGACTGGGAAAGCACAACTCTTCCTCTTGTGGATACCATCGCGCCCTTAAGTTGCAGTTGCTGGACTCTATCCATGTATTCTATTTGGAAGCTCTTGCCCGGTTGCCCACAGAGTTCCTACACAAGCATCTTCGTGGCATTCTCATGGGCGGACATTGTTTTGGTCCCTTTGACCCAGTGTCCAACATTATACTAAATGCTGTGTGGTTTGAGCAGGCATTCCAGCTTGATTGTGGTGAAGATACAGAAGCTGATGTTCTTGACAACAGGTGCTCTCTCCGCATGGAGCGACGGTCCCTAGAAGGTTTAATTCAGTTGGTTTTCAGCTTCATTGGTGGCAGTCATGATTCTGATGGCTATGAGCAAAAGGCATTGGAGTACCTTTGTAGCAAAAAATGTGACATCTCTCATGAATTATATCGAGCAACAGGGACTTTCGACCATGAGACCTGCACATGGAAATTCATATCTGCTGCTAGTGCTGCTAAGCATCCACAGAGCACTTGTTTGGGAAGATTTTATGCTTCTTTGTACACCACAGTTGTTGGTGATTCTATGCGTTTTCTGATCTCCGGTAAGAATGCCATTTCTGATCAAGAACTTCACCATCTTTGGGATTTGATTAAAGTCATCACACATCAAGAAGATCCCATGGATCTTTCCATGGGTCCGGTCAGGACTTTATCACAGAATGCATGGAAGGTTCTTGCTGAGAAGAAAAAGAATTTCAAGGTGGAGCAGTCTTTTGTCAGAAAGATGGTTGACCTCATATTGTCCAAGTATAACTCAGCACATGCCGCGGTTCGTCTCTTTGGCATCACTTGTTCTCATTTCTTCTTCTATTTAGTCTTCACTTGTGTTGAGACACACACAGACTTTGGATAGGTAAATCAACCCGCATAGAAACAACTCTTTGGCTTTGGTGCACACACGGACTTCTTGACCGCCGTAAACATTTCACCTAAATGACAAGACTTAATATAAACTTATTCATCATTTGTACATGGATATGTTCTTCTGTTTCTTATATCTAGCCTTTGTTGTATAACTCATCACATACTTTTTTTTTCTTTCGGGTTGCTAAAATAACTGACGAGTTCATTGGTAACTGTATTTTGTAGGCACCAATATACAAATTGCATATTATATGTGGTGTGGCTACAAGTAGTTCATGCTCTGGTTTGATGTGCTTCCATGTCAATTTCCTAGCAAGAACAGGATGCAGTTTTCTGGATGCTTGTTATTCTTTTCAGAGTTTTTTGCACCTCTCACACTAACCAAGGAACACACAACAAGCTTTATCCATGATCAGCTGAGACCTTTCTTCTGTTGCCCAATATCAATGCCAAAATCTTTTGAGCTAGGTAATGCTCAAATTTCCTTTGTCAACTATACAGCTCGTTAAGTTTTTATCAACTATGCATATATGAACTGTACAACTAGTTTAGTTTCTTTAGCAATATATTAATTGTCCAACTAGTTATATGATGTACTGCATTGTTAGGTCGGTGTTGTCATTGTGAAAAAATCGGAAGCAAGATTCTACACCCAATTTCAGAGAGTTACGTGTCAAGCAACGGTGACGATCTTTCATATTCGTTTCCTATACTAAACAAAATGGACGAATATGTTGTTGATGTTGACAAAGCATTGGATACGGAATTCCTTTATTTTGATCATGACAAAGACCAACATTTGTGTCATTTACTCGAGGATGCTGTTAGCGGTAAGAGTTCTCTATTTTTATTAGTGGTTATCATGTGCCCCTTATTGTATGAGTAATAGATTTGTTATTATATGCTTTTTAAAAAAAATAGTTTACTTGCTTTATGTTTGCTTGTGATGTATTTGATTTTTCCAGTTCCAGCCATGAAATTAGTTGAAACTTTCCTAGAAAATAGTTGGAATTGAATAGCCGTAGAACTAGTTTAAGCCCATAAAGAACTTGTTTTTGCTTAAACCCATGAGTAGAACTTACTTGTTTTTGCTTCAACCATGGGTAGTTCAATCATAGGTATGTTGTTTCACAAATTGGGTTAACTCTAGTTTGAAATTAAGAACTAATCTACTTATTTTCTTTAGCAACCTTGAAAAAGATTATGGAAGTAGTGATTATGGATTTTTGCTATTGAGCATGCTTATTTACTTTTGGGATTAAGTCCTAGTGCTATGTTTAGGTCAGATGGTTTCTGATTACTCAGTTCTGCTAAACCTGTGTGCATATCCTTGTGTGATTAAAATCCTGATTGTTGGAGCTCGTGTTCTGCTATCCACTGTGAATATCCACACCTTATATAGCCTTCGTATGAGTGGAGCTCACTGCATGTTTTGTTATTGGTATGCGAGCAAAATAGCTGGTTTTGGTATATTTATGCATTCAGATGACACTAACATTTATGTATGGTAAACTGCTTTTGAACTGCAGTTACATTATAGCTTTTGACCTGAACCAGACGCTCATCTTCTGCTTAATGACCTTTTGGAGGGTCTCTTTGTACTCATTGGTGTAAAGTTGTCTTTGTTGTCAGTTTGTCACCCTTTAGCTCCTAATCATTGATGTGTCCTTAAAATGGAAAGTATGAAACTTTTGTTTGTTATACCTGTGTAGCTGCAAGTTTTCTCTTTACAACTTTTTCTGCTTTTCCTTCTTCCTCGGTCAACTTTCTTTGTATTTTTTTTTGGCCCTTTGCCTGAAATTAGGTTATGATCTAAAACCACCTCTGAGTTGTTGGCACATTCTTCCTGAAATGATAAAAACTTGTTAAGTGCTAAGGTAGTATTTAGTATTTTGCCAAAATGCAAAATGAAATTTCTGTTCGTTGAAATACCAGTGTAGCTGAATACTTTGTCTGCATCACGACTTTTCTGGTTTTCCTTTTTCACTGGATAACTTTCTTTAGATTTCTTTTTACATTTTTGGTAAACTAAGATTATCATCTCCTCCAGCATCTGAATTGTTTATATGTTCATGCTAATAAATAAACATGTTATGTGTTACAGAACTACTTCATTGAAATGTAAGGCAATAGTTTTGTTTATGAAATACCTCATTTTCTGACTTTTTGATGGACTCTTTTTCTTTTTTGCGTTTTTATCTGAACGTAGACCTGTTTTCAGCTCATTTTTGCTGACATATTCCTCTTCCTACAAAAAACTGTAAATTGTCGTATAGAGAATATGTTCTTAATGCACCTGACTAAAGTGCTTTCTCGCTTTGCTTGATTGTAGATCTGCATTCGGAGAGTCTCTTTTTGAGTCATGCTGCTGGATATGGAAGGTGATGATGATTTTTCAATGTAATTTTAGTTAGGAATTAGGATAGTTTGCTGGCTATTGTCCCTGAATCTGTTGATGGTATCACTTTTCAAAAAAAAAAATTCTGTTGATGATATGACATGCTGCTGTTTTGTAATGTGGACGGCCAGCTTGCTGCTTTGCTGGCTGTCGTTCAGTCTGTTGATGTCTTGATGACGCGACATGTATATCAAGCGCTGATTTCCATTTAGTTATTTTTCTAGAGCATTACTACTCTTTAATATATTTTGTACGCAACTACAAGCAGTATGTAAGGTTCTTGCTATAATGGATCTTAGAAAGTCTACATGCATATGTAATGCTTCGGCCTTGTGATGAATTAAAAGTTGGCAGCTGATTTTGATTCTCTATGGGAGCTATTTCTCTAAGAGAAGTGAGGCGCGTTTGGCAGCGCTCTACACTACCTCTGCTGCGCTCCGCTCCCCGCTCCCCTCTGCTCTCGCTCCCGCCGCTCCTACTCCCCCAAAAAACCTGTTTGGTATTGATTCTCCGTTGGCTTCAGCTTCAGCTCGATGGAATCCAAGCATTCGCTGGTCGCCACCGCAGACCCCCGTTCCTCGCGAGCTACTGCTACTCTGAAGCGACGCGGCGTGGCCGCCGGAGTGGGCCGGCGGCGCCTACTTCGTGAGGAGGCTGCTCGGGCGCCGGAGAAGGTCGGCAACGCCTGCTGCTCTAGCGTGAGGAAGGCGCAAGCGTTGGAGAGGTATGCCGCAAATTGAGCGATAGCTCAGTGGTGTGGCGGTCGTTGGTTGTGCCCACCGGCCAGGGTTCGAACCCTGGTATTTGCACCCAAAAAAACCCCTCGTTGTGCTTGCTGGCTTGGGTTGCTGGTGCGTCGCCGGCCCAGGTTACGGTGCGTTGCGCTAGCCTGTGTAACGGTGGTCGCCGGCCCAAGTTCAATTTGGCCATAAATGGGCATGGGTTAGGGTTCGGGGGGTTTTCTCGATCGGGATCATACGGTCCCTTCTTAATGCCATGCCGTGGGGGTGGTTCTTCCCTCACCAGTCGAGTTTTTTTTTTGAGAGGTGTGCCGCCGCCTATCGCGCAAGTCCGAGGAGGAGGTCCAGGCGTTGTTGAGGAGCCTCCTCACGCAAAATCCGTCGTCCATGGTAGCCTCGTCGATTCCTCTCGATGGAGATCCATGGCCTGGATCTCGGTGGGGAGTGCGGCACCGGTAGGGACCTCGACGGGAGCGCTGCGCCGGCGATCGGGGAGTGCGGGGCTGCTAACGAATCGAATCCCCACCAAGCTCCAGTGGACGGTCAGGGAAGAGAGGCGGGCGGGGACGAGCGAGACAGGTGAAGCGGAAGGGAATCGGGAGGGGGAAGAGGGAGCAAGTTTTTTCCGCTCCTCCCTCATTGTGGAATCGAGCGAATCGCTCCGACTCGATTCGGGGTGAATCAGGCGGCGGCGATGCTGTTTGGTAGTGCTCCGCCAATTCTCGCGCGGAGCGGAGTAGCGGGAGCGATACCAAACACGTCCTGATCTATGGCTGAAAGTGATTCTCTAGCATAAACTTTTGAAATCACTATGGAGAATCATTTCACAGAATCAAGAGAAGCTACTTTTTTCAGCTCCCACCCTCTTAGTTCATTTCAGAGAATCATTTTACAGAATCAGAAGAGAATCACTTCTCTATGAAAAACTGTTTGGCATCAGCATAGAATCAGCTCTGTGAGCTCCAACACACCCTAACACTGATGCTTGCGTTATTTTGTAGTTGTTTTTTAAATATTGTGCAGCCTTTACAAAAATTGTGTACATGCGTGATTGTGGGAAAACGAGTCACAACAGTGGTTTGCTATGCTCCGGGCCGACCCACCCACCATTTGACGTCATATTCGTGACAGCGTGTAATGATGCAATTATGATATTTCTCCTTACAGTCATATATGTTTAGGCAAGTGATTTTCATCACAAGAAAGAACCTTACAATCGTACATTCATATATCTCATTTCCAACTGTAAAATAGTACAGCAATCACAAGAAATGTCATGGTACCGGGATAAGAGGAATGACTCTTTCATTTAGTAGTTTTACAAAATACAAGTAAAATTGAACGCCGCTCCCTATGGTTTTTAGGGAAAACAGCACGTGTTGGGTATCCTACGGTCACGCTTACAAAGAGACGTCTGTAGAGAATGAATACACCTGGGCACCAAAAATGTAGATGCTCAAGAATGAATATGTGCATACTGCAATAATGCAAAGAGAGGAATAAGAATTCAGATGTCGATCATCCTCAGCAATTTCCACTATAAGCATGCATATCAATATGTAACGACCGCCAATCTTCTCCAAACAGGAATTCTGATATGATGGAGTTGGCTCATTGTTTGTCACTGTAGTTAGCCTGACTGTTTGATCAAGATGTGAGTTATATCCATCCTGCAATGGACATACCTCACACAGATGACATCAAATTTTGGTGTGCATAGCATAACCACACCAGCCTTAGCTGTGTTCTTCATGCGTGTCTTTCAGAGAAAACTTCATAAGTATCGACTATTTTCAACAGGCAGGTATGACTGGGTCAGGCTTGAACACGCCTGCCAGAATCAGACAGATTAAATCATCAATAAATTGGTTATTGAATAATAGAGAGATATTTAAGTAAAATTGAATGAGCTAATTAATCTTTTAAAATAGCATTGTCACATGTCATCACTAACATTCCCAAGAGCCCAATCAAAGTCTAACTATCCAGTAAGACAATGCAGAGAGACTGAAAGAGGACCAGTAGGTCTTCAGATAGAGATACAACAGGCAAACTGAAGCAAATATTTTATTGACTTTGATCATGTAAGTTCAATTTATTTGGTTCCTCTTATGACTTTCAAATATAGATACAACAGGCAAACTGAAGCAAAGAGGACCAGTAGGTCTTCAGATATAGATACAGATAGGGTAGGAGGTTGCACTTATGCATTGTGCAAAACAAAGGCTTCGGAACCATACTCTGATTTTTCAAATTGCTTCCCTAATCGAACGTGGGGCCTGGGACCGCATGCATCGTCTTGTGCTCAATCATGCGGGAGGGGGGGGGGGGGGGTCTTTTTTCTTTATAAGAGATGCTGATTCTTACCAAATGGCAATTAAAAGTCGCCGTATTACAAAATTATGTATCTTCCTCCCCAAATTCATCCTGATATTCCAAGTCATCTAGAATAATGTACTTGGCATCACCAGTAAATTGAGGTGAATTGATGTCATCCTCACTTGTCTGACCCCTTTTGAATTTGTCGTACCTGCGATTAGAGACAAATATTCTTACACCATGTCACCATGAAAGCTAACTTCCTGATATCATGCACAAAGAGTGTTTAACTACTTGTGAACGGAGGGATTAGTATGTCGTTCACAAGGCAACCAAAGCTCCTCAAATGGATAACAATCAGTTTACAACAATATGAAGTGAATTTTTTTATATGGCACAACAGTTTGTGCATCAAGTTTTTTTGGCATATTGTAGAAGAAAATGCCTTATGTAAACCGGAATCAAAATCAGAGGTCAACCCCACTATAGGTTCTTATAGTACTTTAGCTTGAGCCACCGGACGCATATTGACCAAGACCAACAAATTAATACTAAGTTATTTTTTATGGTTACAATGTTAATTCTGAACAATAAATATCTCTGCCATAATTCCCTAAGACTAAATTGCAGGTTATAACTTCCACAAGGAAAACAGTGCTGATTATAACTTGACCAAATGTTAAGGGAAGGTGTTTCAGTTTAGCTGTTTGGCAGTTCAGCTCGAGTCACCAAACACATATTGATCCCTCTTAGCCTGAGGTGAGCAAAAGTTTGTTTCCTAGGAATTACGGGCTTTGATATCACAGTGTGCTGCACATGATCTTGGAATGAGATTACTTACCTGTACCAATTGAATAGGCTAACACCAACCATAATGGTGAAAAGACCAACCCCTTTCAACCAAGTAAATTCATCATGGAAATAAAATACCGCAACCTGAAAGATCAAGGTACAAAGATCATTTATAAGAGGTATAGAAACCAAATGCCTATTATTTTATGGAGCCTAGGAATAACAAACTACTCCGTCCGTTCCACACGGCTTGTAGTTCGGGACGGAGGGAGTACTTCCTAATCTCTGGGGTTATCAAGCTTCATACTAGTACTAGCAGACAAGCCATGTGTTTAGCCTTTCTGTGATACAACTCTGTCGATACTTGATAGCTTCCCTCTAATATTGTATGCCAAAAAAAATGAAGGTACTTGTTGGATTTTTTCTCTCGTTGGATGATTTGTATAGACAACAAATGAACCGTTTCCATTTTTTGTTGTTCAAGACTTGGTAGCTACTCTATCATGTGCCACTCAATTGTCAACCACCTGTATTGTTCTTTTCTTTTTCCAGATGAAGTGTAGTTCATGGTTGATAGCAGTATATGCAAAAATAATATGTAAACTAGGAACAATAATTCTTCAGAAGGGGTTCATGAAGTCTAGATTCAACTGCAAATGAAAGAATATAAATAAAAGAAAATGTTCAGAAAGGATCATATTTTCAATATTACCAAAATGGTTACAGCTTCTTTTACTACCCCAGCTATAGTCACGGTTATGGCACTCGTTGCTGAAATAAGTATATACTCTGTTAACACCTGCAGTTAGAATTAATAGTTCATGAAATCTCTGATAATTACTGAAAGTTTTGTCCCAAATTATACAAGACTCGTTACCATGAAAAAGGCCAAGGAGCCTCCAATAAGCATAAGTAAGCAACTGCGCATGACATGCCAAGGGTTATCGAAATATGAATTCTTCTGAAAATCACTCCAAGGATCCAGTAATAGGGACAGTATCATGGTGGCTATGGCCATCACTGGGGTAACATGGCTCATCAAGGTAATAGGATTTTTCAGGCCTGCAAAAGGAAGACAATTCATGAATTCCTATTAGTCAAATCATGCTTAGATAAAATAATTGTGGTCCCACTTTCATCCAAGCTTAGAACACATGCTGGAGACAGAGATACTAAGCTAATGGAATGGCTCAAGCAGAACTAGAGCTTATTTGCGTGAAGTGTTGTTCCTGATGCTCCAGAAGCTAAAGATCAACATCATCTGATGTTGTATAACATTTGGGCTCAAATCATATCAACTGCTCTGCCACTTGATTCACTCATAATGGCTAAACAATGGCTTCAGAAAAGAGAGGATAGAGCTCTCATCTAATTCTTAGGTTACTAACTTTTGAGTGCACTCCCATTTGGTAGGAAAAGGTTTAGTCAATACGCATAAAACAAATCAATCGAATAATCAGATATGTAGAAGAATAAAACATCTGCACGACCTAATGCTCCTCTCCAATCGTTGGAATTGACATTCAAGAATAAAGCAAAGCTTACATACCATAAGCATCTTTCTTGAAATACCAAGATCCACATGCAGAAACAGAAAAGAAATCATCAGCCCAGGAGCATAAAAGAAATAAAAGAGTGAGACTGTGAGGTTGACAATAGCTAAAAAAAACCTCTATATAATTAATCAATAGACTCACCTGCAACAGAATCTGAGTCATGGACCAGCGGAATCCTGACATAACTGCAGCAAGCGTCACAAAAATGAAGCCCCAGAAGTCAAACTCGGTCTCCTTGGCAACTGACGAAAATAATATTGTCAAATCAGAAACTATAAATCCAATTATTTGTGTAGCATTGACCAAAGAACTGCACGTTAGAATGCTACAGTTAACATGGTGACTATGATAAGAAAAACACTCAATTACTAAATTCAAGTTTACTGCAATGTGAACTTTGATGTGATGTGGAGCAGACTATTTCTTAAAACAACATATCCTCTGGAGAACTAATTTGACTCAGTAGTAAATCTAATTGCATAGAAGGACAATCCTCCGACCTAGGATTCTAGGAGGCAGCGAACTCACCACTAACTAAAATATGGCATCAGGAAGTCCTATAAGGCTGTAAGAATTATACAAATTCCCTAAACAACTTCATCATCAAAATGTTGGAAAAGCCTAGAAATGTGTTTCCAGTAGTGAAAGTGTGAAACTGAAGAATATCCAGAATTCCCAGTTCTCCATTTAACTATTAAAGCTGCCAATGATGGACCATGTTTTATTATTTTTATGAAGAGCATCAGTTCTCCTGCGTTGTTCGAGAAGAGCATCAGTAGCATTTTGGCCTTCTGGGTCAAAGTAAAGTTTCTTTCACTTCACAAGCTGCTGAAGTGAACTTGAATTGCAACAGATAGTCAAACGATATCACATGCTCTTATTGTGGCGCACTTGTCAAAGAGACTATAAAGGAAGGCATATTCGGTAGCGACAAACCAAACTAGAAATAAGAATTCCTCAATTAAGAAGAACACAACATCAACAGAGGATGTGGGTTCCTGCTATGCTGTGTGGATTTCAACTTTGCAAGGAAAAATAAACTTTAAATTTATTCTGAGAAGGCCTGGATTTTCTTATTATAAACTAAGCTCCCGAATAACTAGTAATATGGATAACTGGAATACCTATATGTACCACTTTCTATAAGGAAAGCTTTTGTTCATTACTGATAGGTTTATGTTTCAAGCAGTGCAGGAAAAAAAAATGAAAAATACAATCTAACAATGACAAGTGTGGAAAAGCACCAAAGGGGTAAAAGGCTAAATCTTAGAAGTAAGCAAACTGGCATTGCACAAAATTCTTATCATAAAGCATACCTGTCATTAGAACTCCAATAGAGATAACAAATATGATTCCTAGAAGCTTGATGCTAGGATTTTCCAACCTTGAAAATTGGAGGAACTTTTAGAGGCATATACGATCGAAAGCAATGGAAAACAAAAGAAACACTAAGATATGTATGTTATTTAGGGGGTGATGGTGACCCCTTTCTTAAGAAAATAAATGGATATTATGACACTGCAATCAACTTATCGTAAGGAAATAACAAATCGATACTATGTAATCAAATTAGTTAGTGGATGAGCAGGTTTTACGCAATCCGATGAGGTTGCAAAGTGTGCAACTAAATTCTTGAAAAAGAATTTGTAATGCTCATCTGTATTTCAAAAAGAATAGTTCACAAGTTACAAGTAAAGAAGAAAGCAGTACGTTGAGAAGATACTTCATAAAAAGAGTTACATAAAAGAAGCATGCTTATTCGAAATTAGCTTACTTGTAACTACCTTTCTAAATAAAGTTATATTGTCAATCCAGATACTAGGCCATTAGTGTGGCTGTGGCCATTTAAAGTTCATACAAGATCCTCATGTGGTTAAGGGAAGTGTGGGTTTATCACTGATTTACATTTGAACCTCAATTTTTGCCTTTTGTAAAAAGGTTAGTGATATCTTTCTAGCTTAAGATTAACAAAATTGATCAGTGAACGACATTGGCTCATTCAACTAATTGTCTTCAAAAGTGGAATAAGCATAGAACTGTATCAACCAATTATGTGGCAAAAATGTAACAAGTATGCAGAATCTAAATGCCCTGCTCTACTAATATGGCCATAATGCAATCTACTACTAACTTCCAAGTAGGAAAAACAATAACCAGGGGAATGAAGACCAGCACTCACCTAAATGCAAACGCGAAGAGCAAAAGGAATATCGGGGCGGCTGATTTACACTGCGGAACATCAATTTCATGAAATCTAGTTACTTAACAGATTGAGAAATCTAACTCGAGAAGTGCAAGTGAATTAAACCCTTCAGCGAACAACACACCATAGTAGCAAACGTCACCGAGATGAACACTAGAGAGGCGTTGCTCAGGTTTATGTCCAGCGCCGTCCCTAGAGCAGTTGGTACGACTGCAGAACAGCTAGTCAGAACTAATATTTTGTCCGAAACAAGCAAAACACAAATCACTGCTGCAATCGGTTGTAAACCGAGATCCACACCTCTCATGAAGTAATCCTTCCACCCCATCTCGACGCCACTGTCAGGTCCCATGGGCTGGAAGAAGATTATGAGCTTGGACAGCCCCGCCTGCAGCGCGAAGTGCACGGTGTTCATCAGCAGCGGCGCCGGGAACTTGCCCAGCTTGTCCCCTAGTAGCGTCTTGTTATATCTGCCATCCCAACAAACGAAGCAATCAGGCCACCATTTCCGCGGCGAGATGAGTAGGGGGGAGTGGAGATCCAGGCCACTCACAGCGTGAGGCAGGTGCTGAACGCGTACCACACCAGGATGTAGAACCCGGTCCTGAGCACGACGGCGGGTGCCAGCGCGGCGCGTTCCGCGCGCTCCAGCGACTCCAGCTTGGTGACGGACTCGCTGGGCCGCAGCCCCGGGGCTCCGCAGGCGCCGCCGGCGGAGCAAGGGGGGTTTTCGACGTCGAGCGCCCGGCGCGCCGCCTCCGGATCCGCCGCTGCCGCCGCGGCGTGCATGCTCCGCTGCCGGAAGTAGCCCGACCGCGGGGACCCCACCTCCGCGGCGCCCCCGTCGGCGTCCCCGGCCTCGGGCTTGGGATGCATGCCTCCTTGATTCCGTTCGTGCTCCGGGGGCTACAAGGCTCGCATTGCGCGCTGCGTGCGTGGGCGCGCGCGCGGCACGGCGCTAGACAGGATTGCCGGTCCCAATGCCGCGGCGCGGGCGGGGATCTGGGAATGCCGCGCGTGGGGAATGGAGCGGGGGAGTGCCGGAGTGGGGTGGGGTCGGCGCCTGTGCGTTCGCGAGCGGCTGCCTGCCAGCCGGAACGGGGGCGGGGACGATGGGTTGGTTGGTTGATTTGGCGGGTGCGCGCGGTGGGCAGGTCGGGTTGGGGTCGGGTGGCCGCGCCCGGTTGGGTGCCTGGGCTGGTGGGTTGGTGGCGGCCAGCCTTCTTGGTGGGGGCGCGCGGGGGCCTGCCGGTGCCGGCTGCTGCGGCCGAAAGGTGGAATGGAAGGGTTTTGGGAGCGTGGGGCTTGGATCGGATGTGATGGTGGTGGTGCCTCACAGCAGGAGAGGACTCAGCAATGGTTATCTTTTCGCTGTTGAAGATTTGTCGTTTTAATGGTTGTGTAAATCTATGGCCAGACATTTAACAGTAATGTGTATTTTGGTGGGCATAGAAGGGTTTACTTGTGCTTATACTTTTTGATATATTAAAAACCTATTTGTTTATCGATCACGATGCTGAAAGTTTACTAAAGATGCATCATAACATAATATAGCAAGAAGTGTGAATCTTGCAGGTATGATCATGAGTCTCAATTCATTATTACTATCTTCCAATGCGTGTCTCTGCTATCTAAAAGCATGCATATATTCTAGCGTTTCGTATCATGTGGAGTGCTATGTTTGTGATTTTATTTTACAGCTAGTGTAACTCCTCCATGTGATGTTTATGTATTCATCAAGATCGGTTGGTCAACGATGTATAGCTCTCATGTAGATTGCATGTCGTCACAAAGTTACATCTCTTTAAAAGGTGATCACCATGTGACCTATTTCAAAAGGAAAAAAAATATATTTTTCAACACCGAGCTATAAATCTACAATACATGTACGTGGTTGATAGTATAGACAATCTAATCATTTTATTTAAGATGTTATATCTCGTATTTTTTTTAAAAATATTAACCGTGTGTTGCATTTGTCAACTACTTTAGCAAAACTACAATACTTAGTACAGTATAACTGCATTTCGTAGCAGGGAAACACAAATACAAGACAAACCCTACACATAAAAAGCAAAGGCATAGTTTGAGTTCGCATAGACTAGTGCTGCATACTTCCAAATCTGCCGGAGCCGAAAACGCCAAGCGCAAGACTTGCACAAACGGAAGTCGATCGCCGACGCCGAGGCAGAACGATCGAGTCCAAGATCCACGCACGTAGAGGCAAAAAACAGATCTGAGCTGCAAAAGCAAAACCACAATGCTCCGATCCGGATCTTGGATCCAAACATTCCGACGACCCAAACCCGGCACATTTCGAACCCGATAGAGGTCTTAAACAAATCTAATCGGATGCGTATGGACTGACCGACGAAGACGCCTGTGTTTGTTGGACCTAACGCACACACAAGTATAAAAATTTAAGCTGGCTGCATCTGCACCAGCTGCATGCCATGATATGCTGGGAGCGTTGCTCCCACTGCACACAGGCTTTGTGTTGCAATAAGCTTGACCACCAGCTCTCCTTTCTGGTAGAGAGGGGATTGAAAGGACATACACCCATTTGCCAAAAGCAGTTTAGGTAGAGAGTGTGTGCCCAAAGCTTGACTGCATTTGTGCATGACCAGATCTAGCTATTGGGTCTGTTGAGCTTTTGGCTGTTGGCAATGGCAAGTGCCTGATCTGTTCCTGCTCCAACTTAACGAGTTTCAGTACCTTTTTTTTTCCCTGAAACTGCGTGCGTGCGTGCATGAATATAATTCAGAGGCAACAAAATTCTGGTGAGGAGGATTTCGATGGACGAACCATTTGCAGGAGCGATGATCAGGTGGGAGATCCAGGGTCACCATCAGGTCCACTTTTGGCATGCAGCTCATGAATCATGAGTTCATGACACAGTTGGCCCCGTCCATTTTTCATCCGCCGTCTCCCGGAGACCATGGCCATGCATTCTTTTTTTTTTTTTCCATGGCATCGCTGTGTAAGAAATTTCTAACCAGTTTCCACCGGGGGCAAGCCCACTTGATCGTAATCCAATAACATTAGCGTCGACGACATACCAGTGACTGTGAGTGTGTATCTTGTGTGCAGATAAGGCTTGCATATATGGAGATCGTGATACTGACTCATCGTGTGCCGGCTGGTCCCGGCGCGTGGGTACTGCAACCGCGTTCTGGCGGCGACATGTCCGTCTCAGCTTCACGATCGAGTGTGCCCGTTGCTGTTGCTTCAGTTAACGCGACAAGGAGGGGGTGGGCACCGCGCAGTGCCGACGGTAACATGGCTGATCAGACATGCCTGAAACTTTTTCGGACAGTAACTGGCTACGCTGGAGTATCTCAAGTTGCAGGTACTGTGCCTGGATCGAGATCCCCTCTGGCCTTTTCTTCCGTGACGCCACTGGGCCGAGCGGCGAGCACCCCATGCCAGGCTCGATCGTAGCCCCCTGTAGGCGCGTGGTCGTCACCACCTGATCCGATATCCAACAGTGGCCAGTGGCGTGCGTGCTAGCTGATCGCTGACTGAACCCGCCGCAAAGAGCCCAAGACCTTTTGCCTCGGCACCGTCGTTTTCGCCTCTTTTATGAGAATCTGACGCCTCCTTGCTTGCGCGTCGTCTCCTTCCTGACGATAAGACCGGAGCCTTCGGCTGGCACTCTCCAACTCCCATTCGCTAATCTTCGAGCCGCCTGCTGACGCTGATCGCCGCAAGCCAAAGATCTCCCGGTTCTTCTTCCAATCGCCGGCCGGCGTCCTCGGAAGCTTGCGAATGTGATAAGCCCTTACTGCGCGTACGTGTCACTGTTACCTTACCGCGTCAAGAGACAAGAGATCCCGTCCTGAAAACCTAACCAGGTTATTACGATCAGTCACGCGCTGTACTGGGACTTTTGCTTTGCCTTGAAGATCGCGTCTGGGCCTGACAGAAATCGCGTGGCGTTTGTGCTCCCGCTGATAGAACAGTAGCCAACTTTGATTCTCTGCTCAGCTATCGTTCTTGTCAGGGTCTCCAAAGCTGTCGCCGTTCCGTTCACGAATCACGCGACGTCCAAATCCACTACTGTCGTGTCGACTCACACACCAAGCACACTGATCACTTGACTCCAAGGCGGGCAGGCCGTACACGCGCTTTGGGCCGGCTGGCCGGGCCATGCAAAGCTTCCAGCAGCATGTGTAGGCCGGGTTCTTGCTTCCTATTTCTTGTTTGGGCTCCTGGCTAATGTCCAAGCGCCTCGCCGCTGTGCAAATCTGTACGGCTGTCGGCAGCAACATGAGGTTAGATCACTTTCACAGGTTTGCAGTCCTCAATATCTCTGACGTAACCGCTATGAATGCACAATAGCAGTATACCACTTCACAAAGGTGGTTTCCTGCTTCAGCTTCAGTAAATAAATCAGGCCATTCTTGGAATAATGAACCTGAATATTACATTGCTGGATAAGTATATTGAAATGTCAAAATAATCTATCCAGTGGTATCATACTCTGGATAACGTGACCGATTCTATGATTTTTTTCTTAAAAAATATGCAAGTGAACTGAGAGCTATCAGTTTATCACCAGGTCAACAGTACCAACATGTCCGTAGTATTTGGAGTACCTGTTTTTCCCCCAACTGAAAGCGGACCCAACATCAAGAATGCCTTTTATTATGTTGTCATCTTCAAGGGTGTCACATTTCCCACACAGCATGGGCTTGGAGCTTGCGTTCTTCATGCCCAAAAGGCGTTCGAGATATTATCCAGATACGACACTTCTCAGGGGACGCATTGAAAGGAGGACGCGATGTCACATTGCATTATTGCATACTACTTCAAGCTTAGCAAACCTGGCTACCCTTTTAGCAGCGTTAATTACAGTCATGACACTCTCCACTGCAACTCTGCAAGTATGTTCAGTCATCTGACACACAGGTATGTGATATTCAGATTATCTATGTAACAATCATGCAAATGCCAATACGAGCCATTTCTCATGCAAATTTGTTTTGAAATTTCCGTGGCGAAAAACCGACAGATGTGGAATTTGAAAAACCGACAGTTTTGTTTGTAAGCTAGCGTATCTCTGCCAAATAGCAATGGTACGTTAGTACTGGCAGGGTGGTGCCAACGCGGCTGGATGTGATGCAGATCGTTTTCACCGGAAAAGAGGGAAAGGAGCATGCTGGAGTATAGTGGGACTGGTGGAGGTTCGTGGGAAAAGAAGAGGGGGAGAGGGCCATACAAGAGACCTCGGTGCATGCCAAAGTATTTTGTGTCGCTCATTGCTTTCAATCTATATATACCGAATTATATCAGTAAAGATTTGGCGATACTCCTCCTATATGTACAAGAAAAACTCTAAATACGTTTTAAGATTAATTTGCAGGTGCACTTGATTTTTATAAATCTAAACGGTAACATTGTGGAGTAATGGTAGATTGGTAGTATTCCTCAATTATCGTCACTCGGTAATATTAGCAGGTTTACTATATGTGCCTTTCGGATGGTGGTATGTTTAGTTCTTCTTTTTTCCCCTCTTGGAAAAGAATAGATGAACAATATTTGAGTTTTTGCACTTTCTAGTCTGAAAACTTGATACATATAAACCGAGCCTTTCATGCGACAAATGTATAAATCATGCAAAAAGCATACATACCTGAAGTTCATATACTTGAACACCATTGACATGTGACAAACCCGTTTCTTGTTTGCACCAATTGAGAAAGAGCATACTCCCTCCATCCCAAATTATAAGTCTCTTTGACTTTTTTGATACATTCACTTTGCTATGTATATAGATATAACAATATGTCTAGATGCATAGCAAAGTGGATGTACCAAAAAAGTTAAAACGACTTATAATTTGGGATGGAGGGAGTAGTATATATGTTTTCCCAATTCCCATTGCTCTTCTTTCCTGGGAGCTCGCCGCTGCATGTTCAGTAGTCTACTTGACCTGAGCATAGATGCATACTGAAAGAGTTGTTGGAATGGCTTAAGCCATAAAGCCGCCGGTGCAATTCATTATATAGGATCAGTACAAGGTGGAACAATACTTGTTGATCCTGTGCTACCCATAACCCATGTCACGTACGCAGAGTTCTCAACCTCTCTGCTGATTTGTCGAGCTGCTCAACTCGAATTCTTGGCGCAAGCATGAATGAGGACCCATAAAGGAGACCAACAAGTCAAGCGCCACGCACGTCATGTAGTATCTAGGCTCGCAACACCAGGAAGTTTTCCTGCGTAAGCTTTCTTTGCCACCAGGATTTGTATAGGAAATTGAGGCCGAAGAACTCAACGATGCCATGGGTGTCGACGAGAAAAAGAACCCGATGTTTGCGACTAGATGAACTATAGGAGGAGATACCATGGAAGAGTTACTGGAACGGCTTTAGCCATAAGTAGCACTCTGTTGTATAGGAGCTGAGCGGTGCAAGGTGGATAGGTACACGACCAATTGCTACACCGACATGATTCGAAGTCCTAGTGATCCCTCCTCCCAAATTGCTATTCGTTTTGACTTTTCTAAATACACATATTTTGATATGCATCTAGATATATAGTTATGTCTAGATACATAGCAAAAATGATGTATCTAGAAAAGCTAAAACGAATAGTAATTTGGGACGGAGGGAGTAGAATACGACAGGAAACTGACCCTAATACCCAACGTATTTCTACACATAATTTTGCATTTAATTTAGAACATATATAAGGTATTCATGCGTTGGATTCAGGTTTGAGCTCGTTCTTTGGATTCAGTTCTTTCTCGTATAGAATGTGTCCACAATGAGAAGAAATTGTATCACAGCATATATAAATAAATAGATGAACTTGAGGTCCATTCCGCGACAAAAACAAAAGAGATTAAATCTTGCTTTTGGAAAAAGAGGGACAAGAGGCCATTTTTTGTGTTCTATCACACCGTCCATAAACTTGGGCAGTTAGAGGTGAATGTTTACTGCTACAGTACTACTTTAGCTATGATTTCGCTACTGCAATTCTAAAATACACTTTCGGCTTACTACATCCAAAACTAGAAAGGAAAATCAACTTGTTCCAAGGTTTTATCCACCACAGAGAGCTTAAGACGGATTCATGCTACTGATGGATCCGGATCAAATCGGATTCTTCCCTGTATGGTTTAGAGCTGATGCATGTATGAACAAAAGATGATGAATCAAGTGGTACTGACGTAGTAATCAATGAATGGAATTGCTATGTACAAGCAGGCACAAGCAGACAACAACACCATCCATCCAAGTTCCCAACCTAGCAGCAAGAAGCTAAGCAAAGACGACGCAACAAGTGGTAGAAACGAGACGTGGCGTACGACAACATCTGCTAGCTAGTAGCTCGACCGTCTAGCGCACGCATGGACCTACAAAACTTCCTTCCTATATATCGTACTCAACCTCCAATCACTCGAAGAACACACACGGAAACCAAATCCATCAACAACATACACGGGGCTACTGAAAATCATGTCGACGACGATAATAATCTGTATGCGCAGGCGTGTGAGAAAGCAGGTAGCTAGTGGCCGACCCCGGGGCTCGGGACGGACCCCAACACCCGCGCGGCATTGCCAGCCGCCGCCGTCCTCCTGCCGCCGAACCCCGGCGGCGATCCTCGGAACCCGCTCCCGGCCGCCGCCGCCGAGCCATCCATTTGATCGTCGTTGCCCGGCGCCTCGCCGCCGCCGGCGCGTGGCACGACGTCGGCTGGCAGCAGCACCCTTGCCGCCGCGGCGCGCGGAGGCGACGCGAGGAGCGCCAACAGGAGGAGCACGAGCACGGCCACCATGCAGCTGCTGCGCGCGGCCATCTCGATCGATCTTGCTCTCTAATCTTATCTCACCAAGAATCCTGTGCGTGTTTTCGCTAGTCTTAAGGCAGAACGAGAGCGAGCTGGTCGGGGAAGATTTCGAGGGGATTTGGGAGGGTTTATATAAGCGCAGCGGGCGCGTGGTTGCGGCCGGGCGCGCCCGCCAGCGGAGAGCGCGAGGCGTAGGGACAAAGGCAACGCCACGGCGCGTCGCGGGCATCAGCTAGCCGTCGTCTCGCCAGCCGCGTGCGTACGGCGGCAAGCCAAGCGACCGGGGAGAGCCGAGGCGCGCCGGAGCATCGGGGGCCGGGCGGAACACGGACAAAAGACACGCGGATGCGGGGCGGGGTTGGTTAGTCAGGCGACGTCAGGATCGCGATCACATCGGGAAAAGGTGCCTTGCGCGGGGGAGGAGCCTGCGAGAGCGACGCGCGCTGCCGGGGGTCGCCGGCGTCGGCCGCTTTGCGCTCGTCCGGCACGGATCGCGAGTATCTTGTAATGTGGGACCACTGGGACGGCCGGACGGTGGCCGGGCGGGCTCGTTGCTTGAAGCGAGTAGTGGAGCCTGTGATTAGCGCCTCCGTGTTTACCGTTTCTGGTATCGCCCGTCGCGTAATTTAGTTTTTGCGCGTATGTGAACGTCAGGTGAGAAGGAAGCCGGTTAATTGAGACGCGTAAAGTTTAATTGGGGTGTGTGGAAAATTTGAAGGGAGGGAAATATAAAATGGTCCTTTCTTATCTTAGATGCATAACGAAATGTATAAAACGGCTAATAATTTGGGACGGAGGAAGCAGCATGTTTGGAAAAAAGGGAGAATAGGATGGTTGAGATGCTTAAACTTTTCTTTTGGTGGATTACCAACGTGGGAGGGACCTCGCTATAGTGTGGTGCAAACCTTGCTCGAATTGTGGGGCTTTGTTAAAGCAGATAAGGCCCTCATCTTAAGGATTACATTACATTTCGTCATTTAGCCATTTGAGTGCATGTTTGAATTGTGAGATTTCCCATAATAATTTTGCAGGAACTCGATACAAATAAAACGTTCTGATACCATGAAGATAATTAAGGAGAAAACTCCACGCTCCAAACAGGCCTACGAAAACGTTTATTTATTTATTGACTTATTTATTTCTGTGGATCGTTGAAATGAGATAAATACGTACCTGTCCAATCAAAGAGGAGCGAACCTGCAACGGCATGTAAGAAAGCAGATCAAGGAAAGGCGTTTTGTTTGAGATGCAAAGTTGGAGCTGATTCGCGTTGCTCTTCCTTCGCGGGAAAGCTTTCCTTCCAAGGGAACACTTGTTCTCTGGCTTCCAGCATAGGATTGGCTGCTTGTTGGAGGGCACAAGCTGCAAACGGAATCCCATCGTTGCCTGCGTGCAGAAGGCACCATTTCTTTCAGGCAAACTGTTGCCCGTTGCCTGTGTTCTTCCTTGGACTTATTATTATCATAAGGATCCCTTGTCCATGTTGTCTCAACTACAGATGGATAGCATCATTTACCTACTGTTCCCAAGAAAGGAAGCGTAGCACAGCAATCAGGAAAACATCTTTGTACAAGTGACAACTCTGCGCTCTACTGGTGGAACCATGGTCGTATTCGTATTTTCGAAAACTCCAAAATTTGTGAATATTTACTAACAGCTATTTTATGGTTTTCAATTTTCTTTGGATTTATGTGTCGCTGACTCTCTTCGAAAACACCTTTTTTCACAGATAACAAGTTGAGTAAGCTATCGCGATTAGTCTATAACAATTATTTCAGGGTTTTCTTTTTCTTAATCGCTTCCTCACAGTTCCTATAGCAACTTCCATGTCGCTAGTTTCTTATCCGCTTCTCAAAGTCAATAGATTAACTTCATCGACAAACACCAAGTTGACACTATAATCAGTCCAAAACGGATACTATATACTAATCTCACAATTTAAAATACAACCAGTCATTTATAAATTCAATGCCACTTAATTCCCAACTCATCTTTGATGTGATCCCAATCGCACGCACGCGTGTCAAGGCAATTTGGCAAATGGATCGGAGAGAAGTGGATTAAGATTGTTAAGTGTTGTTTTCTGCGCTAACCGGAGATATTAATGGAAGTGTGCACGCTAATTCTCAACTTCTTGTGCTCGAATGCAGCTTCCAAGCTAGCACTCTAAGCCTCCATTTTTATATTGATCGAAGTACAACCGTTTCTGGCTCTTCGAGTGATTGTTTGGACAACTATATAATCCTTCATGACATAAGATGCCCCCGACCACTGTGCCCACCACCCGCTGCCACCTCCGGCATCCCGACCAGATCCGGCCAGGCCACCACGGATCCTCCGCCGCTAGCAGCCCCCACAGCCCTCCTCCACCTAGATCCACCCACCTCCTAGTCCTCTCTGGCGGACAGCCCCAACAGCAAATGGGAATTCCCTGTAGTGAATGGGGAAGGTTCTTTTATGGCTCTCCGCCGCCTCCGCCGTCCTCCGGCTGCCCCAAGCTGGACGAGGTGGATTGGGTCCTTGCCACGCCAGATCTGCCCCCGGATTCACCAGATCAGCCGCCGTCCTACGCGGATGCGCTGTCACACCCGGTTTTAAAAACAAAATCAAGTGCTACCTATATATATGCCAGGATCTAGTTCCATACATATAGTGACATCATCAGTGAATAACAGTAATAATATCACGTAAAGGATTATAAATAATGACTTATATCAGAGATATACAACTTAATCCTGGAAACGGAGGCTCCAAACTTCACAGGCAATCGACTGGGGGCTGCGTACGCCTATAACTCAGCATCATCTTCAGAAAACACATTCCTCTTCTAAGCAATAGTAAGTAAGGGTGAGTACACTTATGGTTGGTACTCAACAAGACCACAAGAAATAACCAGAATAACAATTTAAGTCCATCTTCATGTTTATTAATCATGTGAGGGTCCAGGCCGCTCTTGACCGTGAGCACGGCTGATATATCAGTTTTACACTCTGCAGAAGTTGTACACTTTCACCACAAGTTGCGTAAATCAAGCACTCATCACACCACCGAGGTGTGACTGCATAGGGACGCTACGAGGCCTTTACAAAGATTCCGTAATAAGAAGTAGCCCGCTAAGATTTTCGGATCAGTAGCAGAGGATAAACCTCTCTCAAGACTGTGAAGCTACCATAGAGCAGATCAGTCTGAGGGCCGGGTTATACTCCATCTGCCGTCGCCCCTCTTGCCCTTTCGATAAGACCGCTTCAAACTAGAGTCTCTAATTAATTAGCCAAGAGGGGCATGCGAATGTAGTCGGAATACATGTTGAGCCTCCAGCATGCGAAAGGCCATGTTGGAGGTATGGTGATGAGTTTGTAGGTAGGAACATGTTGTTGCTTGGTGAAAAATTGGCAGCCTTGACATCTGCGGACTAGTTCCACTACATCTGCTGGCGCAGTTGGCCAATAAAATCTTGCTTTGAAAGCTTTGCCTACTATTGTTCTTGAGGATGCGTGATTCTCACAGATTCCTTTATGTTTCCTCCAAAATGTCCTTACCATCTTCGCGAGTGACGTACTTCATGAGTACTCCCGATGACGCTCCTCTTCTATAGAGTTTGTCTCCGACTAGAACATAGCGTCTTGTCGGAAGGTAGCTTGTGTTCTCTAATGTAGTCGATAAAAGGAGTCCTCCAGTCTACCTAGATCATCATGATTTCCCGGTCAAGTTCTGGTGGACCCTTGCTGGTAGGTACTAGATTTATTTGTTCTGTTATAGATGGTTTGCGAAGTTCATGAACAAAGATGCCTGCTGGGACTTCCGCGTGTGTGGAACCCATTTTGGATAAGATGTCGGCAGTCACGTTGTTGTCGCGGACCACATGGTGAAACTCGAGGCCTGAGAACTTGTTCTCTAGTTTGAGGACTTCCCTGCAGTATGCATCCATGTTTTCCTTGTTGCGGTCCCATTTGCTGTTGACTTGATTGATGACTACTGATGAATCACCATAGACTACTAATCTTTTGATGCCCAGTGAAATTGCTAGGCGAAGACCGTGTAGAAGTACTTCATACTCAGCTTCGTTATTTGACGCTTCCCAAAAGATTTGAAGAACGTACTTGAGTTGTTCGCCTTTGGGGATATTAAGAGTACTCTCGCACCGGCTCCTTTAAGCTTGAGAGATCCGTCGAAGTACATGACCCAGTGTTCACGGCGTTCTACCGGTGTAGGTAATTGGTTTTCCTTCCACTCAGCCATGAAGTCGACTAGAGCTTTGGGACTTAATTGCTGTTCTGGGTTGAAATTTTAAGGATAATGCTTTGAGTTCTACTGCCCATTTTGAGATTCTTCCCATGGCGTCCCGATTCTGGAGGATCTCGCCAAGTGGGAAATCTGTGATGATGGATATGCTGTGTTCCTAGAAGTAGTGTTGCAATTTCCATGAAGTGAGTAGTATGGCATATAGTAGCTTCTGGACCAGCGGGTACCGTGTCTTGGAGTCCGAGAGTACTTCGCTGACAAACTATACTGGTCTCTGGACTTTGTAGGCATGGCCTGGTTCAGATTTTCAACTACTATTGCTGTGCTGACAACATGAGTAGTTGCAGCGACGTACAAGAGCAAGTCTTCATTTGGAGGTGGAGCCGTGAGGATCGGTGGTTTTGACAGGAAATCTTTCAGCTGTAATAGAGCCTTGTCTGCCTCCTTTGTCCATTGAAACTTATCTTGTTATTTGAGTAATTTGAAAAAAGGTAGACCCCATTCTCCAATTCTTGATATGAATCTGTTTAGGACTGCCATGCAGCCTGTGAGCTTCTGCACATCTTTTATGCCAGATGGAGCTTGCATGTTAGTAATGGCAGAGATTTTCTCAGGATTTGCTTCGATGCCCCGATGATTGATGATGAAACCGAGTAGTTTCCCTGATGGTACATCGAAAACGCATTTGGTAGGATTGAGTTTCCATCGGAATGCTCGCAAGCTTGTGAAAGTTTCTTCCAAGTCTGCGATTAAATCATCTAGATTTCTTGTTTTGACTACTACATCGTCCACGTAGGCTTCTATGTTGCGATGCAGTTGTTTCTCAAAGCACATTTGGATTGCACGTTGATATGTTGCACCTGTGTTCTTCAGCCCAAAGGACATTGTCTTGTAGCAGAATGCTCCAAAAGGGGTGATGAACGCGGTCTTGGCTTGATCTTCTTCCTTGAGTGCTATCTAATGATATCCCGAGTAACAATCAAGGAAGCAGAGTAGTGCGCACCTGGCTGTGGAGTCGACTACTTGGTTGATTCTGGGAAGCTCAAAGGGATCTTTGGGGCAATGTTTGTTGAGGTCTGTGTAGTTCACACACATCCTGCACTCGTTGTTGTTCTTCTTTTGAACTAAAATTGGGTTGGCTAGACAATCAGGGTGGAAAACTTCCTTTATAAACCTTGCCACAAGTAATTTGGCTAGTTCTTTCTTAATTGCGTCTCTTCTATCTTGAGCGAATCTTCGTAGTTGCTATCTTTTTGGAGTAGCTTTAGGATTGACATTGAGTGAATGCTCGATCAGTTCCTTGGGCACACCTAGCATGTCGGCCGGTTTCTACATGAAGATGTCTCGGTTTGCCCGAAGGAAACCGACGAGCGCGCTTTCCTATTTGGGATCGAGCCCTGTTCCGATCAGGGCTGTTTTGGATAAGTCACCAGTTTTGAGGTCAATGGTTTTGAAATCCTTGTCGTTTGCTAGCTTGACTTTAGTAGCTCCCGACTTGTTTTCTAGAACTTCGAGTTCTGCCAGGGTAAGTTTCTTTGACGCGGTGAACACTTGTTGCATGGAGCTAGGAACTTGAGTAGTTGCGGCTATCTCAACAGCTTCTGTGTCGTATTCATATGATCATCGCAGGTCTCCGCGATGGGATAGTTCTCCTTTCGGTTCGGGCATTTTCAGTAGCAAATATACGTAGTGTGGGATGGCCATGAACTTGGCCAGGGCTGGTCTTCCAAGGATGACATGGTAAGAAGTCTCGAAGTCAGCCACCTCAAACTTGATGTACTCTCTGCGGTAATGCTCTTTGGTACCGAAAGTGACAGGTAAGACAACTTGTCATAGTGGGATAGCTGCGTTGCCTAAGACGATTCCATAAAAGGGAGAATCCGTTGGGGTGAGCATTTCAGTGATGTCGAGGCCCATCTTGCTCAAAGTTTTGGTAAAAATGACGTTGAGTCCACTGCCGCCATCGATGAGTACTTTGGTTAGTCTTGAGCTTGTGACAACTGGGTCTAGTACCAAAGGAAAATGCCCTGGTTCTGAAAAGTTGGTCCATTGATCCTTTCTGCTGAAAGTAATGGGTACCTCAGACCATTTGAGGGGTGTGGGGGTGGTTGGTCTGATAGTCATGATTTCTCTGAGTACTAATTTGTTGGATCGCTTCGAGGTAGTGCTTGGAATTCCACCAAAAATGACGTTGATAGTCTTAGACGCCATCTGGAACTTGTCTTCGCCATCTTCAGTTTCATCCATCTTGCCCTTGCCCTTGTCCTTATTGTTGTTATTGTTATTGTTGTTGGCGGGAGGTTCTGGCAACTCCTGCATAACTCTAGGAAGGCTATAGCAGTCGATTGCAGCGTGCTTGCTGTGTGGGTGCCATGGATATTATTTCTTGAGTAGTTCATTAAATGAAGGGCCATTATTTTATTTGTTTGGTCCTTTCTTGCTTGAGTTTGACATTGCTGCAACGGTATTGTCTGGTTTGCGCTTGTGATTCTGATTGCCCGAGTAGTTGTTTCGGTGATCGTCGTTGCAGTTTCTGTCTTATTCTTGGTTGTTGCGTTGGTTATTGTTGTCACGTCCGCGATTGCGGTCTGAGTCAAACCTTTCGTGCTCCTTATTTTCTCGTCTGCCCATGACTGAGCCATAATTTTGAGTTCTTTGACATCCGTTGGCCGACGTCTGCCAAAGTCTTGGAACATGCATCGGTCCCAGAGACCATTTTGAAAACATTCAATCACATCTGCTTCTGAGATGTCGACAATTGTAGCCTTTTTGTCGAAAAAATGGTGTAGGTAGCTGCATAGGGACTCATCCTTTTGCTGCTTAACCTGAGCCAAGTCAATTCTATTGCCAGGGCGCTGCATAGCTCCCGCATAGTTGGTTGTAAAAGCTTTCTTTAGATCAGACCATGAAACGATGGAATTAGGCTTCAAAGATTCGAGCCAAGTTAGTGGCGCTGGTTCCATGCATACGGAAAAATGGATGACTTTTGTATCATCGCTTCCACCTGCAGCTTGGACTGCTAATGCGTAGTAGCGGAGCCACTGAAATGGGTCTTGTTTGCCATCATCTTAGTGATGCCCATTTGTTTGAATTTCTCTGGGAGAGTAGTCTGCATGATTCGTCTTGTGAAAGCGAGGAAGTGGTCATTGTCATCACCTTCAGCTTTACATTCACGACGGCGATTGTTGATAATATCTCGAGCATCACGGTTGTGAATTTAATGTTTCTTGAAGATCATCGATGTGCGAGGGTTCTGGATTTGCTCTGCGGTGACATGGTCCTTCCGCGGAGGCTGTACGACTACCCTCAGCTGCATCTCTATTTCATCTTGGAGCTTTGAGTACACCCCTATGGTGTATTGGTTCTTCATGTGGTTGGTTTGAGAGTCTTGCATTGTCTCTGCTATCATCATGGTGACTTGGGTTGCGAGGCACGGATGGCATTGGTGTTTCCTTGTCAAGGAGTTTGTATGCGTGTTCTGCCAAGCATAACAGGAGATCGTTGTATTTGTTTGGAGGCATTGAACGGGCGATAAGGTCGATAGAAGCGATAGCGGCAAGTGGCGTGTTATGTTCTCGTGTTTGAACTGCTTTGAATGCTCTATCGAGGTTTACAATAGGAACTCTTGCGGCTAGAAGTCGATGACGTTCCGCCTTCTGAGTGTTTCTTGCTCTTCTTTGAGTTCTTTGGCTGCTAGTTTCGCCCTCCGGGGCATCGGCTAATAATTCATCTTGGGAGACTGCTTCGATTTGGCGTTCCCGACGAGGAGTTCTTTGGTGTTGATCGCTGGTTTCTGTTCCATCGATCGGCGAAACAACAACAAAGAGTTCTCTATCCGGAGAGTAGCTTCCAGAGCTGGATGTTATGACTTCAGTGGAGCCATCTTCTTCACGGATCGGTGAGAGTGGAGTACCCTCTTGATATGGGAGGATATCCAAGTGTGCAAAGGAAGCGTGATTCATTATCTTGGGCAAGGAATGATGGCTTCATGCCCGGCCAGTAGACGAATCTACCTTGCGGTATTGATGTGATTACCAAGCCCTGCTGTGAACCTGATAAGAGGAGTTCTTCAAGAGAATTCGAGTCAAAGTTGTGGTCCTCAATTGACTCTAATCTGGATTGGACTTTGGATAGAGCTTTTTGATGAACCGTGATCGCGTTTTGGAGTCCGAGCCAGAATTGACTTGGAGTTGTATCCGGTCTACACGATGGCTGAATTGCCTACTCGTGTGGACTAGTCTGAGTTGTAGTTGAGTCCTAGTTGTGGTCGAACAAATTTCTAGACGAAATCTTTCACCTTATGTCGACGAGAGTTTCCGCTAAGATGTTTCTTCTTCGATTCTTCGATGATGCGACATTTGAAGCCTCCATTATCGTCCGCGATGTAGAGCCAGGAGCCAAAAATAAACGTTGCGCCCGCTTCGAATACAAACGCAGGCTTAATGATGGCTAAAGCCATCGATCTCACGAGGAGAGTTTCGACGACTTCCCCTACCTGGCGCGCCAGCTGTCGGTGTTTTAACCCGGCAACCTATCAAGGGAGTACCCGAGATAGAGTTTTAGTTGGTGGGTGTCGCCAAAATCAAGGAGGCGATGGTGATGCAGGAACATGATTTAGACAGGTTCGGGCTGCTAGATCACGTAATACCCTACATCCTGTGTGTTGTATGTTTGTATTCGATTGAACTTGTTCTGAGGGGGTCCCTAGGCCTTTATATATCAGGGGAGCAGGGTTATAGGGTAGTCTTTTGTACAGGAGTACTTGTCGGACAAGACTATAGAGTCCTACTCTAACTCGGCAGAGTAGTTTTCTTGTATTCCAACTAGTCCTTCAGGAGTTCCATGTAGTCTATGTTGCCCTGTAGCGTAGTCTTCATGTCCTAATACGTCTCGAGTACGTCCCCTTGAGTGGGTCCGTATAGACCCTCTGGTGGGCTCGGGCATGTATGGTCGACAGCCGTACCTCGTGCAGTTCGAGAGCAGTGTCTACTGTGTCGAAGCTCATCGCCGCGGCCGCTTCTTAGGCAATGACATTGACATCTGCCTATGGCCTTGGCACAATCTGAGCCATGCCCTCGGAATGCGGCTCTTCTTCCGCGTCCACCTCTGCTCGATGGCATCCTGGGGCATGCCTAGACCCTGGACATTGTCGAGCGTGTCATCAACAGCAGATTTGCACTGCAATGCATCAACACCGACTTGATCCAACCTGCAAACATGCGACACATCGACTTGTGGGCTTGGACGGCCAATCCCAGCGATATCCCCAAGAGGGTGTGGCTGGTCTTCACCCACAAGCTAATGGACAAGTCCACTGTGGATGTCTTCATCATGGAAACTCCGCCGGAGCGCTGGCAACAAGGCATCAGGTATGAGGTCTTCATTCACATGCTAGTCCTGGAGGATTATTCCGCAGCTGCACACAACTTGCAACAAGCAGTAGTGGATCCTGGAAGCTTCATGCCGATCCGTCGACACTAGCTATGACTAGAGATATGGCCTGGTGGACGGCGCCCTGCTGGATGCCCAGCCTAGCTACTGTTGGGATACGAGGTAGGCTACGCTAGCGCAAAATAAAATTTTCTACCGCGTAAACCAGGAATAACTGCTGTTATAGATCACGGGATTACCACTTGACGCGCAGGTGCAAAAGTTGTAGATACGCGTTGGGGCAGCGAAGTCGATCCCACGTCGACGCAGTGTAGTCGAACACGTCGACGTCGAGCAGCTCCTCAGCAGCTCGTCCACGTGCAGCGACTCCCTCCTCATGCCGCAGCTCGTCAAGCTCGTCGTCGGCTCGTCAGGCTCATCGTCGGCTCGTCAGGTTCCTCGTCGGAGGTCTCGTGCGGTAGCTCGTCCAAGTGCTGCAGATGCAACACCTCCAAGGTATCCACACGTGCGGGGAGTAAGCATCGCAAGCCGGACTACTAGGTCCACGAGTTGCAACAAGGTGAGGGCGTGGGAGGCGCGGCTGCTCCTGGTGCAAAAGGGATAAAACCCTAGGGCATCCCCCCACCCCTCAATATATAGGGGTTCGTAACGGGCCTCTAGGTCCGAGGCCCATTAGTACTCCTAAACCTGATCCAATTCAGATCACATCCGAATTGGGCTTCTAGCTCTTTAAGTGTGTGACCCTATAGGTTCATATACGTATAGACATGGCTCGAGTACTCCTACTCGGCCAATAGCTAGTAGCGGCCCCTAGCAAGACATACTAACTCCTATACGCACACGAAAATCATATCAGACGAACCATCACAACATCACGTACATGCTATTCCCTTTGCCTCACGATATTTGGTCTAGCTCCAAGCTGACCACTCTTTCTCGATGCTGTGATTCGAAATCCCTTTCTAGGTTAACTCTTAACCTCATGTAGCATGGCCATGCATTTCCGAATTTGATCACTCGAGGGGCCCAGAGATATCTCTCTCAAATAGAGAGGGGCAAATTCCATCTTGATTGACCATGCCTCACAGCATGCTTCTTGACAATCCCGAAACCTACCTTTATGACTACCCAGTTACGGTGTAGCGTTTGATAGCCCCTAAGCAAGTCGATCCACATCTTGAATACATGCGACAGTCTCAGGTCTAAGGACAAAGCGTACACGTTGGGGTCAACTCGTCAGAGCCTTCACCCAGAACTATCAGGCTACTTACACCTGACCCGGAAACACAGAAAACCTCGGCTAAGTCTGCCAGCGGAAGAACGAAACTCTCCGTGAGTACGTCAATCGCTTCTTCGACAACCGCAATAGGCTGGTTGGCGTTTAGGACCAGGACGTCATCTGGTACTTCCACACTGGCCTCAAGAACCGCACGATCTTCCATACCATGTTCCAAGTTGCTCCCAAGACAGTCGAACACATGATGCGAATCATCAACCTTCACGCCAATACAGATGAGACCGAGAACGTCCAATTCCAGAATGGCAAGAGCCATCACAACAACGACTACGAGCCATCGACCCATCGAGACCACCAGCACATGCCTTGGCCGGAACCCTCCCGACCTCGGAAGAGGGCCTCTGAGGTCCTCACTGCTGAAGCCGACCCTGCAAGGCAGACAACCTTCCTCCCGTAGGAGTTCAACAATACGTTGAACACCCCATGCCCCTTCCACAAGGACGCACACCACAATCTTTGGGACTGCACGGTCCTCAAGAAAGAGCTTGGCGCCCCGGTGGAATACAAGCGGCCTCATCGGAACGACTATCGCAAGGAAGACAACTGCCACGACAACTGTCACTGTGACAACCGTGGCGACCGCCAATGTGATGACTGCGATGACCAACGCAAAGAAGAGCACCGGGACCAGCGCAACGCCAACCAGGGTGCCGGCAATGACAATAGCGAGTTCCAGCGCACCGAGCGGGAGGTGAACATCATCATCGGAGGCCCTAAAGCTTTCTACAGAAACCGCATGCACAAGTTGCAAAGGTGGGAAGTACACTTCATCCCCGTCATACCAGTCCAGTATCTACGCTGGTCGGAGATGCCCATAACCTTCTTTAGGGAACATCACTGGGTGCACCTTCCGGACCCCAGGTCCTTCCCACTGGTGGTGTACCCCACCATAGACAGAGTCCTCTCCATGGTTCTGATCACTGGTGACAACAGCGTCAACATCATCTTTACCGAGACCCTGAAGCGCATGGACTTCAACTTCGAGCGGCTCCATCCCTGCGAAGACCTGTTCTACGGCATAGTTTGGGCAGCCTTTGGTCTTCTTTGGGGCTTCCCAAGGTGGATATGGGGTTGAACAAGATATCTTTAGAGGAGGAGAAGAAGGAGAATAAGAAGAGAATGATGTCCTTGCTGCCTATACCCCCGAAGGGGATGAAAGGGATGAAGATGATGAAGATGAGCAAGAGGAAGATGATGATGGTGACACCGACGAGTGAAGACCCATGGCAGGGCCTCCCCTTTTTGGCACTTGATGCCAAAGGGGGAGTGACGCTCACCATGGATGAAATGGAGATGAGGTGGATGGATGTATCTTAGCTTATCTTTATTCTTCCAAGCGTGGCTTGTGGACTTAAGACATTTGTGTGTGGTGTAATGTTTGGTATGCCAAGTGAAAACTTTAACTTTGTAAGACTTATTTGGTATAATAGATAGTGTGGTTTAGACTCCATGTGTGTTGCTTATCTATGGCTTTGATGGTGTATTATTTTCTTACCTTTATTTGAAGTGTCCCATATTGTCATATGCATCATGGTTCTATGTTTATCACACCTTTGCACCCCACGATTGCAAAGATATAGAGGGAGCCTGCTTAATTTGTGCATTTTGACAATTGAGGCCATCGATACACTTATGCACATCTTAAGGGGGAGCTCACCTATATAGTTGCAATAAAAAAAGCGTTTTGTATCTCTTATGAGCTCTAATTGTGTTGTCATCAATCACCAAAAAGGGAGAGATTGAAACTGCATTTGGCCCCCTAAGTGGGTTTTGGTGTTGATGACGCGCACAATTAGGGAACTAACACGCTTATTGAGTGTTTAAAAGATTTCAAGGTCAAGAGAAGGCAAAGGCATACAAAACAATTCTAAAAGAAGCACAACATACAAAGGCAAGACGGCGTTGAGCTCAAAAGAAGATTTAATTCATCTTTTCTATTCTGAATTTGAGTTTAGGAATACCGTACTATAAAGAGGGATGCGGATGGATAGCTTAAGGATGCAAAGGTGTTTCAATGAGATGCTAACCAAAACCTTGAGGGACACAAAGCACTCACAGACACAACCCTTAACCTCAAATTTCCAGTTCCTGTCAGAAGTTCCGACACTGTGATGGAAGTTCCGACAGGCGTCGGAAGTTTGCAGAAAGTCCCGACAGGGACTCTCTGTTTGCCTAGTTGATCCCTGATGGAAGTTCCAACAGTGTGCCGGAAGTTTCGACAGGGGGTTGGGAGTTTTTGGAAACTTCCGACGGGAGTTCTCTGTCCTGCTAGGGTGTTCCTGTTGGAAGTTCTGACACTGTGTCGGAAGTTCCGACAAGTACATTACCAGCACAGTAACGGCTAGTTTTTGGGTGCTGGGTATAAATACCCCTCTAGCCCCTCCTTCATTTGCTGCTAACCTAACTCGAGACAAACACCCCCTAGCATTGATTCCTCACTTCCTCACTCCCTTTTGAGCCAAATCCTTGAATCCTTGAGCTAGGGTTTGAGTGAGAGTGAGATTGAGAAGGTGTGTGACTTGAGGGTTGAGTTGAAGTCTGAGAAGTTCATTGCAAGAAGCATCTCCGGCTTCGATTCATATTCTTTACTCTTGAAGCTTGCTTCTAGACGGCTAGGCATCGCCCGTAGAGCGCCCTCTTTGTGTGGTGCGTCCGGGAGCGTTTGTATTACCCAATCCTTTATGGATTCAATAGTAAGTGACTCAATCTTCCTTTGTGGTTGATTGAGGGAGGTAAAGGGTTAGTGAGGACCCAGCTCTTTGTGAGCTCCTCAACGGAGACGTAGCTCTCTTAGTGAGAGTGAACTCCGGTAACAAATATTTGTCGCACTAGTTGTTGAATTCTTTTCTATCTTGTGCCCTAGAAGCTTGTTTGTATCCGATCTCCTTATTTGTGTAGTTCCTAGCTTGCTCATCACCTGGAGTAGCCTCTACACATTATTTACAATACTTTGATTCAAATAGAATTGGTAGAATCAGCTTTCATTTTGAATTTCGCTCTGCTCGGCACAGTACCGGAAGTTCTGACGTGTCGGAAGTTCCGGCACTGCGTCGGAAGTTTTGACAGTCCTAATACCGCTGCGAGTTTTTCAGGAAAACTTTGAAGTGTGCCTATTCACCCCCCCTCTAGGCATCACAAGACCTTTTCATACATAACACCCAAGCGCAGGGCACAATATACAACACCCCAAATAGGACATAGGGTATTACGCTACTCTGGCAGCCCAAACCTGTATAAATCCATGTCTTGTGTCCTCGCTTTTACCTTCGAGTTCCAAGTCTGACGATCCCCCACCAACCAATCTACTACCTCGGGATACCCCCGGTAGGTTGATGGGTATGAAATACCGACATCTGGCGTGCCAGGTAGGGGTGATCGTCGAGATCATCTGGCGAGCTTGAAGGACCTCATCTTCAAGATCAATGTACTCGGCAGCACAACGTGGTTGTTTTTAGGCGATGGCTAATCAGCAACTCATCGTGTCTCTACGTCAAAATTCAAGATCAAATCAACTCCGTATTTTATTCCAACTAGCAAGTTGGTGTATATCCTCTATTCGGTGCAATACGCCGCGGATCACTACTCGTCGACATGCATCTCCTGCCGCATCAAGCAAAAATTTAGCAGGAATCGATTTCGGTAACCGAGTCTGAAGCAGAAGCAAGGCACCTGGGCTTGCACTATTGCCAAGTCTAAAGCAAAGTTAGCCTACTGCATCCTGCAGACCGATCAACATATTGCCGTACTATTGCCATGTGTGTTTCTATTCCCAAGGCACAAAGAAAATCACATTCCCTCAAACAAAGCTATGGCCGTGCACCAGATCAAGTATGAGAGAGAAAGCAGGCTAGCATCTTAAGGAAAGATGCCTTTGTCTCTTTGTGTCTTAAAGGAAATTCACCTTAGCTTACGCTACAAGGACACAGAAACCTACGAAATCAGCTACGTGCATCCAAAAATCATTGGAAGTTCTAAGCTCCACACTACGACTTCATCGTGCATCGCTCTGCCGACAACACGACAACCTCGACTACTCATCTCGACTAGAAACTAATCAAGGGTGGCTTTCATACAATCAATAACTAGTCGGAATCGACTCTAACTAGTTCGCTTATCAACAATTGATACGGCTACGTCAACAATCGTCCACGAATCAAGCTAAGTCACTTTTCTAATTATTTTTCAGCTTGTTTTCCGCATGCAGGGCAACACACCGACTACTTATTTGTGTATGCCTCTCAACGGGAATTACCCTCCAAAGCTACACTTTTGCCAATTATTCCTAGGGCATGTTGACCGACAGCCACGAGCTTGGTACACCGAATTATGGAGGCTACGGCCACAGGTTTGGTGCACTGAGTTTCGGAGGCTTAGCCATGGGTTTGATACATTGAATTATGGAGGCAATAGTCACAGATTTGATGCACTGAATACTGGAGGCTCACCACGGCTACACCCTAAGGAGGCACAAATCCTATGCACACAACACGCGCTCTACTCGCCGAAGGGCAAGAAACTCTTACATGCAATCGTGCAGTCTTTTTGTCGCAATGTCGGCTACTTATTTTTGTTGACTTCTCTTAGCAGTTGTTAATCTACTCGAGCAAAACACGCCTCAATTCGTGAAAGTCTCGGATTTTCTGTCATGCCTAAATGCTAGGACGCAAGACAAAGATCTTCATAGCAGCAGTGCCAGGACGCGTATACGAGATAAATATCTCACACGTAGTGGCAACGGCTAAACAGGGATTGGGAGCCTAAACGTAATAGGCTAACTACTCAGGAGAAATATGGCCGAAACAAGAGCATAACACACAACATGTATATTACATTCATCACTGAATAAATTTCAGTAGTTTAAATATTCTACAAATATGCTACATAATGTATGCATCTCTTTTTGCAGGTCAAGCATCGGTGACGACTCTCCAGGACACTCAGCGTACCTATAATGGCTCCGCTAGCTCCCAGGCTCGGGGGCTAAGTGCCAATTACTACTCAAAATATCTCCAGTGTCTTAGCTAGCTTCCAAGCTCGGGGGCTAAGTGCCAATAACTACTCGATGTGGCTCCTACGGCTCACCTGGCGCATAAGCTCGGGGGCTGGACGCTGCAAAACTACTCGGGTGATGACTTGTGACCCTCAGATTGATTAATTAATCATTCCAAGGCTCGAGGGCTAATAAGCTACATCCAACAGTTGATTTTTTTCAAGATGAAAGAAAAAAATTCAAGATTTTATTGACCCTCAACCTAATTTTTCGATTCAATCTAAGGCTCGGGGGCTACTCCTTATGGAGTGCGACTTCTGCCACCCTCCATATCACATTCCAAAGATGAAGATTATAAAATCAAGACTATCAAGGCTTGAGCACACTATAGCCTCATGGCAGCTTTGAGGAACTTTAAAGATTCAGCTAGACAAAGTACATGAAAAGCACCAAAACTACTCGACGAGAATCTGAAAAGTACTCAAAGCTGCTGCATTCGACTATGAAATGCTCGAGGGCTTGTCGAGGATAGATCCCCAGTACCCGCAAGGAAGAAAGAAGATTGACTTCTACTAGGATTCCTCTGTAATCCTACTAGGACTCCTCCTTATAACCGACTAGTAATCCTGCCCCCTGGAGTAAAGGGGTACCTAGATCGGGAGCTCAGAACCATCATCAATAGCCAACAATCAAGCTACACAACACCCAAGTACAGGGCGCAATATACAACACCCCAAATAGGATGTAGGGTATTACGCTACTCTGGCGGCCCGAACCTGTATAAATCAATGTCTTGTGTCCTCACTTTTACCTTTGAGTTCTAGGTTTGATGATTCCCCACCAACCAATCTACTACCTTGAGATACCCCTCGGTAGGTTGCCGGGTATAAAACACCGACACATCGGGGCTGGCCTCACCCCAAATTGGAAGACGCACTCATTAGCTTCCTTTGGGACAACTCGGACATACTCACGTGGAAACCATCCAATATGCCTGGTGATCTGCGGGAGCTGGCTGAGCACTCCTTGGAGCTGAGCAAGACAGCAAAGCCAGTCAAGTAGAAGCTTCGCCGTTTCACTCAAGATCGCAAGGATGCCATTATGGTAGAACTTAATAAGCTCTTAGCTATCGAATTCGTCCGTCAATGTAAGCACTCCGACTGGTTAGCAAATCCAGTCCTTGTAAAAAAGAAAACCGGTGAATGGAGAATGTGTATCGACTACACCGATCTCAACAGACACTACCCTAAAGACCCCTTCCCCTTTCATCGCATCAACCAAGTCGTGGACTCCACGGCCGGTTGCACCCTGCTGTGTTTCCTCGATTGCTACTCGGGATATCACCAGATCGCCCTCAACCCCGCCGACCAAGATAGGACCGCATTCCTAATGCCCAATGGCATCTACTGCTACAACACCATAACCTTTGGGTTAAAATAACGTCGGCGCCACCTACCAGAAGGCAATCCAGGGTTACCTCGCGAAACAACTTGGCAAAAACGTAGAGGCCTACGTCGATGACATAGTCGTCAAGACCAAAGACAAAGAAAAATTCATCGTCGACCTTGCCCAAACCTTCGACAACCTCCAAGACTATCGATGGAAACTCAACCTAGGCAAATATGTCTTTGGTGTCCCGTCCGAAAAGCTCCTAGGCTTCATGGTCAGCCAATGTGGCATCAAAGCCAACCCTGTCAAAGTTGAAACCATCAGGAACATGGCATAGCCGGCTGGCAAAAAGGATGTCATGAAGCTTACAGGCATGATGGCGGCTCTTAGCCGTTTCATCAACAAGCTCGGTGAAAAGGGACTTCCCTTCTTCAAGTGCTCAAGAAGGCAAACAAGTTCCAGTGGGATGACAAGGCCCACAAGGCCCTCGAGGAACTCAAAACATCCCTATCCACCCCTCCCTAACTGACAGCCTCGGCCGACCAAGAAACGCTACAGCTATACATCTTCGCGACAACACACGTTGTGAGCATGGTGCTAGTTGTAGAACGCAAAGAACCCGGCCACGCCCACATGGTGCAAAGGCCGGTGTATTATGTTAGCGTGGTCCTAAGCGACTCCAAGGTCTACTACGCGCAGGTCCAGAAATTGCTCTACGCAATCCTGATCATATCCCATAAGCTGCGTCATTACTTCCAAGCACACAAGATCCGAGTGGTCTCCTCCTACCCAATCGGTAAAATCTTGCACAACAGGGATGTCCGCATCGTCAAATGGTTCGTGGAACTCGGCAAATTCAATAATGATTTTTGCCCACATCATGCGACCATGCTGTGGCAGAACCGCTCAAGTTAACTTAGCTAAAGCACAATTTAGTCGCCTAACACGCGATCATGTACTTTAATCAAGTTAACTCGGCAGTCCGTCGGATTTCATCCGATAAACCACTTCACAGGATCGAGAAAGCATAGCTCACACGAAGGTGAGTGGTTCCAGATATTACAATAGATCATCCAAATTGACCAAGTGTATTGATTTATTACAGCATTGGGTTCAAAATTCAAACATAGTTTGCAGAGTTCTTAGGCAGCGGAAATAAACAAACGGAAGCTAACGCCAATGCCGGACATCATGACGAAGCCGATCATGACATCAATGATCCCGGTCCTCGCCGTCCGAGGAGGGATCCCACTCGACCGTCTACCCAGGAGGAAGCTGGGGAGGCCAAGTGCCACTTGCAGCAAGCTCAGAGGCGTCGACATCACCTGAAAGAGATATGCCACAACAAGGCTGAGCGACTACGCTCAACAAGACTTAACCGACCGGTGGTACTATTCCACCAACACCTAGACATGCAAGTTTTTTGGCTAGAGGGGTTTGTTTTTGCCAAAAGCAACTAGTGTAGGTCCTTACTTTCAATATTTTAGCCACCAGTTCAACGTTCAATTACCAATCTAAGTTAGCAGCTATACTAAACAAGCATAGTTTCCAAGCAACTTATGACAAGCATTAATATTAATATCATCATCAAGTTCATTCTTACTCAGTGTAGCATAGTGATCAAGTAGTCCCAAACTGTGAGAAGCAGACGAATCGATTCGACTTTCTTAACCATGCATGGCGAACCTAATCCCACGACATCCGCGCACCGCGAAGGGTCGCTTCATTTGTCAGCCATCCCCATCAATTCCCAGACCCGTGTTGGGCCCACTTCCCTTGGAACAAGGCTCCATAAACTCGACCTCTGCCGTTCTATGACCGCACTTGTCACCACATGTGGCCGCAAGGGAACTCCGTTCCAGAGACAGTGGAACGAACTGCTCACGTCCTGGTTCAATCAGGTACTAGGCTTCCCCATCCCATACTAGGTATGAGATTAGTACTTTCAAACACTTGATCACGAACACTATCACATCTCGACCTTAATCCAATTTCATGTAGATAGACGGGGTAATCCACCGACCACCAAAATAGTTCACAGAGCCCTGCCCCGTCCATCGTCCTTATAGTTGTAACAAAAGGATAACAAACAACTCCTATAACTCGCGAGTGACAGTCAATCACTTGACTTTTACCGAGTCCTATTAAGCATTCAACTACTCGGCCTATCACACTAGTGTTCAGATCAAAGGGCACTAATTCATGCATCTACAGTTTCAATCAATTCCTAAAAACATAAATGCACAATCAAGCAACCAAATATATTGCAAGTAGTTAAATATAGGAATCAATGCTCCGGGGCTTGCCTTCAAGCGGGGCGGTAGCGAACTAGTCTTCAGCGTACCCGGGCTTGGCTCCTGCAGGCGGCGGCTCAGCTATGGCTCCTTCTTTCAGCGCCGGGTGCAGCTCGTCAGTTCCGTCTGCGAGGTTCAGCTCTACACACAATGCAATGCATCAAGTTACATTCCTTATAGAATGTGAACAAGAGTTAAAGCTAAAGAAGAAAAAGTTATAACATGGCCACATTCACCTAAACAAGATTTTACACCTTCTTTAACTACACGAGGCAGGTAGGGTGTGGTACAAGCCGGGGGTTGATTTGATGGTGATTGTGTAAATATATGGATTTCCACTTTATTAAGCTTTAGATCAGAAAGTTATCCTATTTCTGAATGTTCTTTTGTATCTCTTCCAATATTACCTTTATTACCTTAAGGTAGCTTGTATTTAATAATTTTTGCAAAGGGTATCTTTCTGTGTGCATTTACCCTAACCTATTTATTTCTGGTGGTTTTCATATTTTTCCCATAAATGACATTATACCACTGACTTATCCAAAAAGGTTTCATATTTTTATCATCTCAGGTTGAATTATTATGTAAAAGATGAAAATAAGCCTATTTACACATGGTAAAACTAAAACAGGGATTTAAACACCTGAGCCAAGCTCCAAAACATTTTTCCAAGATTCTACTGTTTGAAACAGACATATGAGAGTTGGATTCATCTTTTTATCATTTTTCCATGATTTGTTATGATTTAAACAGCTTAAACAGGAATTAAAACATATCACATTTATTCCAGCAGTGACATATGCCAAAAGTATTTTTATTCGAAACTACACTTTATACTGATCCTAGCAAAAGTGGTTTGACATTTTTCTGAATTTTCTACGAATTTTGGTGAATTTTTCAAGGTTAAACATATAACTTGCCAATATAAAAGGAAAAAACAGAGGCAAACTTACGGTCTAACCCTTAAGTCTAGGGTTTAATCGTGCAAAGGTCCCTAGTTTTAGCGCTAAGGCCCCTGGTTCACCTTTCCCAATTGCAATTGGGTTGCCGGCGGCGCATGGCGGCGGGCGAGCAAAATCCCGGCGATGCACCAGCGGCCTAGGGAAGTTGAGTGGCCGGAAGGGTTTATGGGCTCACCTTGGGCCGGTTTGAAGCGGTTGGGGGCGACAGGAAGGCTGGGTCGAGGCAGAACGGTGGAAGGACGGGAAGCTTCGGTGGCGGCGGAGTCCGGCGGTGTTCCGGCGGCGGCGGTACTCTTTGCGGGCAAAAGGCACGCGCTAGAGCTGCGCGAGAGGAAGGCGAAGCGGCTGGTGGTGTCGGCGAGGTGCGGGGTTGGGTGGAAGGGGGAGCTCCACGGAGAGGGTGTGCGGCGGAGCGGGGAGTGGAAACAGGGGAGCGCGGTGAGGTTCGGGTGAGCGGGAAAGGGGGCACCGGTGGCGCTGGGCTCCTATTTATAGGGCCAGGGCAGAGTGGCGAACGAGGCGGAGTCGTGGCTCTGGCGGGCGGGACCGAAGGGAAGCCGGGGCACTGCTGCGGCCATTAATGGCGGCAGCGCCATTGGTGGACAAAGAAGAGGGAAGTGGTGCGGCAGGCGAGGGCGCTGCAGGCCAGGTGGCAGACGCGGGCAGAGCGAGCGTGCACGAGAGTGACAGCTTTGTCGGGGCGTCGGGTTGGCGAGGCTAGGCCCGAAGCGTCACGGCCGGGGTGGCAGTTGGCGGAGGCGGCGGCGCTCTGGCAAGCGGGTGCGGGGGCGCGCGTTCAACAGCGGCGGGGCGTGCCCTTGGGCGAGGCGAGACGAGGCAGCGAGCAGGGCATCTGCGCGCTCGACGGGGCTACCGGCGCATCGTCCGAGCTTGTCACAGCCGAGGACGGGGCGATCAGGCGGCGCTGGTGGGCTTGCGCCACGGGGCAGCCAGCAAGTAGAGCGCGACGCATGCGCGCTCGGGCGCGATCTGGCCGAGGGATCCACGGATCATTTCGCCAGGCCGGTCTTCAAGCACCTAGATCTCCTGATTTTTGAACGGCACAGTATTAACTCCCCTTTACAAAAGTTGTAGTCCTCTGGTCCAAGCTCAACTTTCATAATTGGACCGCGTTCAAAATCGCAACAGATTTGAAGATTCAAAGCCCCAAAGTTTGGAGGAACGCCGGTTTTGGGACTTAGGTGAAAACGACGGTTTTGAGCTGTCTCAGGGTTTTTGGCTGGCTTGAGCTGCAGTTTTGAGAAGCTTCGGAGGTGAACTGGACCAAGGTCCAATTAACAGAGTTGTTGTAGAAACTTAGTTCTCAAACTCTTATAAAGGAATTTTCTGATGTCTTCAACTTTTAAAAGATAAACCCGCACTAAGGTGCCAGGTCAGGCTGATTTCGAGACTTAGCCAGGATTGCCGAACAGGCTGAGTTGACCAAACTAGGTGACTCTAACCTGGATTTTGAGGGTTTTAAGGGTAGATTTCGAGCTTACTCCTTACAACAAAGTTGTTAAGGCCCCGAAGCTGTTAAGGCCCCGAAGCTCTAAAAGTTTGGTATAGATCTCAGCTTGAGTTCATATATTGAAATTTCAAAATAGAGAGCTCCGAAGTTTGGACTTTGCCTGTTTTAAAACAAAATAACACAGATTAGTATTTCGGGTTTTTGAAGGGCTTCTGCTCAAATCCAAGCAAAACACCAAAATAAAAGTTGTTGAGAAAGTTGAGTTCTACAACTCTTAGTTGGACAGATTTTTAAGTTCTTAAGCAAAAATTTGAGTTACTGTTGGGCAGCATTTTAAGCTTGTGAGGGGCAAAAGTGTACTTTCACTTGCCTTAATATTGCCAAAGTTCTTCTTTAAGCACTAATGACTTGTTTAAGATTTAAACACGGCTTAATTAAGCTGGGTTGTTACGCATGCCGTGCGGGCCAAGGCATGAAAATGTGTGAAGCACAAGCCAGGAGGCTGGGCGAACGAATTCTACTCAGATACCACGGGATACTTGTTGTAAACCGATTTAGATTGCTTTCCATAGGATTAGATTCTATCCGATTGTAACCCTAGGCGTCAGCCTATATACGGCGGCCAAGGACGCCTCCCGAGGGCATCTCAACTCTTCGCATCCCATACTAGCAATACAATCCACCAAAATATAGGACGTAGGGTATTACTCTCCGGAGGCCTGAACCTGTCTAAACCTTGTGTCTCTGTGTTACCATTCGAGTTTTTGATCTTACGATCTCCCCCGCCTACAAATCTACCACTTGGGTAACCCCCTGGTAGACTGTCGGTCACTAAATCTGACAAGTACCGTCATCTGGTCATTACGACCTCTATCGGTAGAACTTTCTAAGTTAAGCCTTATATTCTTGTATTGTTGTGTGACTAATTATTGAGTTATCTTAGATTGCAAGTAGAACTTTCTAAACTTTGTCCAATATTCTGCTTGTCTTCGACGTTGCTCACAGTTATCGAGTTTGCTTAGATCTATCTAGGTTGTCTTTATCGGCTCCTTGATTGTTCCTAAGCGCTCACAGTTATCGAACGGCTTAGATCTGGCTAGGTTGTCCTTATCGGCTCCCTTGCCTTGTGTAAATATTTACAGTTATCAAATCGTATCGGCTGGTAGACTCTGCATGCTTTTATTGCTTTATATATGCTAGGTCCGATAGACCTTTAACCCTGCCCCTCATATTGCTAACCGCAAGCCCCTGATGTCAGCACGCTATTGTTGAGAGCCGATGCTTCGGTCAGGTTTTATCCGTATCTCACGAAAATCATGATGACATCATTGAGCCGATAGGGACGCGTAGGAGGCCTTGCTGCTACGAACTTATCTAGTTGAGTTAATGAGCCGAAGTTAATGCCCTCTCACCGTGTTACCTTGTCTAAGTTCAATTACACGGTCATGACGTTGATTAGGTTTCGTTAGCTTAATGAGCTTGTAAGCGGTAGGCAAGAGGTCATTGTTTGCTGTATTCTAATCTTTTAGATTAATAGATTGATGTCAATGCCCTCTCATTCGTGTTACCTTATCTAAGTTCAATACACTTATCAAGACGTTGACTAGATCTATTAACCTCTCTGATGTGTGCATGGTTAATAAGGACTCCCTTCATGGCTGTTGTGTTACAATACTTTATCTTAGCCCATCGACTGACATAACTGATGGCACATGCTATTAATGTTTTATTTATTTACACCGCATGTTTACATTAAATACCGATCTGTCGTGGTGTTTATTCAAGAACGTCTACCCATGAGTTCGAAACAATTCACCGCCGATCGGCTCAGGAATTTAATGTTTACCTTGTCAATTTTCAAGTCAAATTGACTGGCACGTCTTGCACCACTATGATTAGTACTGCTCAATGTGCATGCATATCTGCAAATGTAATGTTGTGAACTGCCTTTTTGACCACCTCACTTTTCTTGTAGTCAAATGATCGAAATTGCCATATCAGTTGTCACCACAGAGATGGTACTTCTTCAGTACAGAATGTGTGCTTTGAGCGGTCAACACCTACTGAATCAAATGACCTTGTGCACTCATACGTAGATTTTGGGATGTTTATTTAATTACATTATAAAAGAACTAATTCAGCCAAATCTGTTTATTTGAACTGATAATGTCGGTATAGCATCATTAGATTTGTCATAAATCTACATTATCAAAAAAATAGATCAACAAGATATACCATCGCGTATATTGACTAACGTGTTACTAGTATGGAACTAGCGATCAAAGTTGAAAAGCTCAACCAGCTGTCAAGAAATGTCCTAAGCGGCTAGCTCTGATGTTCACGTTCAGTTCAGATATTCAGCAGACAGCTATTCATGGTTAACTGATGATGGTGTCATGGTGACATGGCGCACTAGTTGTAAGGCAGGATGATGACTCATGTCCAACGAGTTGGTGTGTCCAAGAGGTAACATGGTGTTGGTAGAAGACAGAGAAGACATACCTGGCAATTTGGCAATTGGCACGCCATGGCAAACGACCCAGCAAACCATCCTATATTCCGTGCCGTCAAATTGAAATTAGTGAACAATGTGCTTTATAAAAAATTTTGATTACAAAAATGATGCATCCATGCGACGTAGCAGTAAGTTTTATTTAGGAACGTATAACAGTAATAACAAAAAAAATACTCGTGTAGAGGCGAGGAAAACCCTAACCGGACTAAGATCATTTTTTTAGGATTTTCCCGTGCCTGCAAAAACTCAGACCCTGCTAATTCAGTTTTTTTTAAACACCGGCTTAATAGGCCATCCCTTCGGCCTGAGGAAAAAGAAACTTGTGGCCACTAGCCAGGTAATAATGGGCCATCCTCGGCAAAAGAGGATTGGGTGGAGTTTGAAGCCCAATCCAGCGGTCCAGTTAGGCGTCACCAGCCCATACGGCAAGGCAACAAGTGCTACGCGTTAGCTAGATGGGTGGCCCAATTAGGCAAGCCTAACTCAGATTCCATGCGTCTCCATGCACATAAAAATTATGTGTTTGGTTCGACTTTCCGATTAAGGGCTTGGGTGTCCGTATATATGACCCCTTGATTTTTCTCTCTAACTTTAACCAGCAATTATCTAATGAATTAGTTAAATAAAGTAAAATGAGTATCCCTAGTAACTCGTGAGAGAGTATTAGGGTTGTATAATACTTGGATTAATATTCAATAGGCATAATTAGTGTATACATATAGGCCACAAGGGGAGCCACTAGGGGCAGGCCCATGGGCCGTATATCTACTGTCTAACACACCCCCACAGTCTGAGGTAGGAGCACCGCGAACATTAAGACTGGACCTAAACTCTGTGAACACTGATGTCGGAAGTCCCTTGGTGAAGATGTCAGCATACTGCGAAGAGGTAGGGACATGCAGCACACGGACTTCTCCAAGAGCGACTCGCTCACGAACAAAGTGAAGATCAATCTCGACATGTTTGGTACGCTGGTACTGGACTGGATTGGTGGAGAGATAAACAGCACTGATGTTGTCACAATAGACGATGGTAGCTCTGCGGAGAGGACAGCGAAGCTCACCAAGTAACTGACGCAGCCAACAAGCCTCGGCGACACCATTCGCCACACCACGGTACTCAGCCTCTGCACTCGAACGGGATACTGTTGCCTGACGCTTGGCAGACCATGAAATGAGATTGTCGCCAAGGAACACAGCAAACCCCGAGGTAGAACGGCGAGTGTCTGGACATCCTGCCCAGTCAGCATCAGAGTATACTGTAAGAGTGTCTGGTGCACTGCGAGAGAGGTGAAGGCCAAGGTCTTGACTGCCCTGCAAGTATCTGAGAATGCGCTTCATAGCAGCAAGATGTGGTTCTCTGGGGTCATGCATGAACAAGCACACTTGCTGCACTGCAAAGGCAATATCTGGACGAGTAAAGGTGAGGTACTGCAAGGCTCCGGCAATACTGCGGTAGTCTGTAGCATCTGTCACAGGTGTTCCATCAGCTGACAATTTGGAGTGAGTCTCCACGGGAGTACTGCAAGGCTTGCAGTCACGCATGCCCGCCCTGTCCAGAATATCCAAAAGATACTGACGCTGGGAGAGGAACAGGCAATCACCTCGGCGCTCAACGGAAATGCCCAAGAAGTGATGCAACGGACCCATGTCAGTCATAGAGAATTCCTGGCGGAGAGCTAAAATAATCCGCTGAAGAAAACCTGACGATGAAGCTGTGAGCACAATATCATCAACATAAAGCAGGAGATAAGCCACTTCACTGCCTCGATAGTATGTGAATAAGGAGGCATCTGACTTCGACTCAACAAACCCAATCGAAGTGAGAAAAGTGGCAAACCGAGTGCACCAAGCACGAGGAGCGCCTTCAGCCCATAGAGTGACCGGTTGAGACGACAGACATGATTCGGATGTGACGAATCAACAAACCCCGAAGGCTGAGAGCAGTACACTGTCTCTGTAAGATGACCATGGAGGAAGGCATTCTTCACATCGAGCTGGTGCATAGGCCACGAGCAAGAGAGAGCCAGGCTGAGAACCACACGGACCGTAGCAGGCTTCACAACAGGGCTGAATGTCTCATCATAATCAACGCCAGGTCGCTGAGTGAAACCGCGCAAAACCCATCGAGCCTTATAGCGATCAAGTGTGCCATCTGCCAAGAACTTGTGCCGAAAAACCCATTTGCCAGTAACAATGTTGACTCCCAGAGGTCGAGGCACTAACGACCAGGTGTCATTAGCCTTGAGAGCGTCGAACTCAGACTGCATGGCCGCGCGCCAGTTCGGATCAACAAGTGCAGACCGAACGGATTGTGGTAGCGGAGAAAGAGCAGCAGCACTGAGGTTGAGACGATCGACCGGTTGCACGAAGCCGGACTTGCCTCGAGTGCGCATGCTGTGCTCGTTAGCTACCGGCGTGATGACGAGTGGCGTTGTGGAGGCAGTACGCCGGGTGCCGCTGGCAGCAACCTGCGGCGCAGGGGCAGCGGTACCAAGCGGAGCGCCGGTGCTACTGGCAGCGACCTGGGGCGACGGATCCCCAGGGGCAGCAGCACCGAGGCTAGCCGGGGCGACGTGGGCGCCGTTGGAGGCGCCGGGAGTGCCAGGGGCGCTACCGGCAGCAGCCTGGGACGGTGTGTCCGCAGGGGCAGCAGCGCCGGGGGCAGCATCAGTGACGGTCGGGGTACCTGCAGCAGCGACACTAGGCCCAATGGGCAAAGTGACAGTGTCCTCATCGCTCAAAAAGGTTAGGGTGGTAGGATCAATAGGAGATGTAGACATGTTGGCGAATGGAAAGGAGGACTCATCAAAGATAACATGTCTAGACACAATGATCCTATTTGAGTGAAGATCAAGACACCTATAACCTTTATGATCCTCGGAATAGCCGAGAAAGACACAAAGAGTGGAGCGAGGTGAGAACTTGTTTGCAGCAATGGAAGACAAGTTAGGATAACAGGCACATCCAAACACACGGAGATGATCGTAGGATGGAGGGGTGCCATGGAGCGCTAGGTAAGGTGTGCGGCCAGCTAAGGTTTTTGTGGGATGACGGTTGAGAAGATATGTGGAGGTATGGAGAGCGTCAGCCCAGTAAACAGGGGGTAAGCTAGCCTGAAAAAGAAGAGAACGAATAATATTATTAATCGTTCGAAGAATGCGCTCGGCATGACCGTTTTGCTGGGATGTGTAGGGGCACGACATGCGAAGGGTGGCGCCATGGGTGAGGAGGAACGTGCGGGCCGAGGAGTTGTCAAACTCGCGGCCGTTGTCGCACTGGACGGCCTTAACGGAGGCGCCAAACTGAGTGCGTGCAAAGGCAAAAAAATGGGACAGCAGCTCAAACGTTTCAGATTTGAGACGTAAAGGAAATGTCCAAGCATAATGAGTGCAATCATCTAGAATAACAAGATAATATTTATATCCCGAGGCACTCAAAACAGGAGATGTCCAAAGATCACAATGAATGAGATCAAAAGGTTTGGACGCATGACTGGATGACAAGCTAAATGGGAGCCGTACATGACGACCTAATTGACAAGCATGACATAAAGGGTCAGTCGTGCACTTATTACATGAAATGACATTGGAGCTAATAAGCTTGGACAAAGCATTAGACCCTAGGTGACCTAGACAGCGATGCCATAGGGCGGACGTGGATGTAGTGGCGGCGAGGGCAGTGGTGCTGGTGGCAGGTGCAACAAAGAAAGGGTAGAGGTCACCCGTACTGTTACATCTAGCGATCACGCTCCGTGTTTGAAGATCCTTCACAGAAAGACCGAACGGATCAAACTCAATGGAACAATTGTTATCAATGGTAAAGCAGCGAACGGAAATTAGATTCTTAATAATGCCAGGAGCAACAAGAACATTAGAAAGAACTAGTGACCGACGCGGTGTAACAAAAGAGGAGGATCCGACGGAAGTAACGGGGAGGGACGCACCGTTACCGACAATAATTGATGAAGGATGAGAGGATGAGGGATAGGAGGAGGTGAGTATACCAGCGTTGTTTGCCATGTGAGAGCCGGCACCCGAGTCGATGTACCACTCGTTCGAAGGAGAGGGCACGTTCAGCGACATGGTGCTGAAATTGTCGATGAGGGAGCCTTGATTCCACGATCCACCAGCCATGGGAGTCCATGGCGCCTGCTGCTGCTGCTGTGCCATGGGTGAAGAGGGCACACCCCCATAGCCGAAGCCGGGTGGGACACTCGGCGCGCCCTGCTGCAGCATGTAGGGCACCTGCTGCGGCGCGTAGACGGGCTGCTGCTGGGCGTGGAAGGCGGCCGGCGGTTGTTGTTGACGATGCATGGCGCCGCCGGGGCCGTAGGGGTACGGCCAGAACTGAGCCGTGCCACCCCACGAGTTGGGGATGGGGTTCATCGGCGGTGGAGGCCTAGGCCGAGGTCCGCCCCCAGAGCCACCCGCACCGACGCCAGGGCCGCCGGGGCCGCCGTTGGATCCGCCGCCGTTGCCGCCGCCGTTGCCGTTGTTCTTGTTCTTGCCGCGGCGGCGGTTGTTGTTGCGCTGCCCGGCGTTGCCGCCACCGGATGGGGCGCGCCCCTGGCCACCGCCCGACTGCCCACCGGAGGGGTGCTGCGGGGCGCCACCGCCGGACGTGTAGAGGGCAGCAGGGGGAGGCGGATCATCGGCGGCCGCGTCCTTGAGATCGACCTCCTCGAGGAGAAGAAGGTTCCGCGCCTCGTTGAAGGTGGGAAGGGGCGCTGGAGCTTCAGATGCGACATCATATGGCGGAAAGTGCCATTGAGGCCGCGGATCAGCGTCATCACCAGCGTCCGATCGCTGACGGGATCGCCGAACTCAGCGAGGGCGCTCGCCATCGTCTCCAACCGACGACAATAGTCGGTGATGTTGAGGGCGCCCTGCTTGAAGTTGCGGAACTCGGCGGAGAGGAGGAGGGCGCGTGATTCACGCTGCCCTAGGAACTCGTCGTCGAGGGCGAGCCACGCGACGCGAGCGGAGGGCTCCTTGAGCATGACCTGCTGCTGCAGATCGGCGTTGATGGTGACGTAGATCCACGACAGCACGGTGCAGTCCATCTGCGCCCATGCGGATCGCGTGGGGTGGGCGGCATCGGACAGGACGTGATCGGTCAGCGCGTACTTGCCGAGGACGACGAGGAAGACCTTGCGCCATCGATCATAATTGTTGGAGACGCGATCGAGGGTGATGGGGATCAACACCTTGATGTTGATGACGGCGAGAGCCTGTGCATGGACCGCGGCATGCTTGGCCTCGAGCGCATCGAGGGCAGCCTCGCGATCGGCCGCGGCCTTGGCGGCGGCCGCGGCAGCGACGGCGGCGCGCTGCGCGCGCTCCTCCTCGGAGAGCACGTCGTCATCGGCCATGGGTAGGGGTAGGGGAGCCGGCGAGGGACTCTCGGCGACGGCGCGGCGGGCACCGGCGAGAGGCGCTGCAGCGGCGGCTCTAGCGGAAGCGGGATCGAGAACCGACCCGTGATACCATGAGAGAGTATTAGGGTTGTATAATACTTGGATTAATATTCAATAGGCATAATCAGTGTATACATATAGGCCACAAGGGGAGCCACTAGGGGCAGGCCCATGGGCCGTATATCTACTGTCTAACAACTCGTAAGCACAAACGTTTTGCGTATATACTATTTTTTTAAAAAAACTCCAAGCTACTTTCTTTCGCCAAGCTTTTGCTCTTTTCACTCCTTTTTGTCATGCCAAAGTTTCAGAGAGACTAATCCGGGACATGAACTTACTATGTAACATGTTGGCAGCTTTGCTAGAATGCTAGCATAACAGTCTCATCTCCTACCCTTCAACGGCTACTATCTGAAGGCTGAAGCCGCTCTCTCATCATCCAAACTTATAGACCGCGTCCACAAATCACAGCACGTGCACCACAAATGAGACATTACCTGATACATCATACCTGTGCAACATCCACGACGCATTCCCATACACCGCGTCCACGCGAGGCTCCCCTCTCCTCCTCCGCCCCACCGCTCCCTCCCGCCACGAGCCCCTTATCCTCCGACGGCCAACGATCACCCGGAACCAGGCCCCGAAGTGCCCGCACCCCCTGCGTTCACCCCATGTCCCGATGTCCGCCGCGGCCGACGACCTCGTGCGCCGCGTCGCCGCATTCCTCCCCGTCCCCCCGCTCCCGCCGCCGCCGCAGAAGCCGCAGCAGCTCTCCGGCGTCGCCGCCGCCGTGCTCGACGCCGGGGGCCGCCTTGGCCGCGCCGTGGGCGACGTCTTCCGCCGCCTCCGCATCGACGACACCTTCTACTCCGGCGCGCCAGAGCAGCGCTGGGGCAACGCCGGGAAGAATGGCCGGAGACCGGCGGCTGGGGCGCCGTTGGCCGGCAAGGAGGGGACCACCAGCGGCGGCGCCCCCCTCGGCGCCTCCGGAAGGTTCGCGCGGTCGCAGGGGAGCATGAACCTGTCGGCGACGTACGACAGCAGGACGAACGACGTGGAGAGCTCGGTGGTGGCCAGAGGCGACCTGTGGCGCGCGGAGGCGTCGCACAGCAGCGGCGCCGGCGCAAGCGCCTCTGCTCCGAGAGGCGCCGGCGACGGGACCAACATGTTCTTGGTACAGCTGGGCCCGGTCCTCTTCGTCCGCGACACGACGCTGCTGTTCCCGGTGCACCTGTCCAAGCGGCACCTCATCTGGTACGGATTCGAGAGAAAGGTGCGTCGATCTCGCGCAAAAAATTCAGCATTGCTTCATCTAACCAAGAATGCCTTGAATTGAGAGCACAAGAGCTTTGTTCTTGCAGAATGGAGTGCATTCGGTTTGCCCGGCTTATTGGTCGGCTCACAAGAGATGGTTCTTCATGTCCATGTTATGCCTGAACCCGTTTGCTTGCGTAAGTCATCTTTGATCTTCTGCCTCTGTTTCTTTCTACTACATGTCATTACAATTTTTTCACGTCCATCTCTAACTGAGCATTTGTTCAGTCATTCATGGACATGCAATTCCCAAATGGGCAACTAAGGTATGTGGCTGGCGATGGCTTCACGACGCGCGCTTTCCTCCCTGTCGGCGGTGGAGTCCTGCAAGCCCATGGAAAGTTCCCGGGGGAGAAGAGGATCAGCTTCTCTTTCAAGGTCAGCCTACGGTTGAAATGCTTTAATCGATGAGAAATAGAAGCTGCATTACTGTACTTACAATACGGTATCAGTTACTTGCAGAACAGGAGTGGGAGCAGCGTCGTCCCAATGGTTCAGTGGCCGGATAAATCTCTATCATTGGGGTTTGTCCAGCCATTGTCTTGGAGGAGATCTGGCCTGATGCTGCAACCAGCAACACAGATCAGGTAAATTGCTTGAACCCCAACTGCCTGTGCCATTCACAGTTTGATCCATATTGTTGCTTGTTTCTTGCTGTTTATCAGTGTACTGAAATCTGCTTCACTGGATCATGACCAAAATCTTGCTGAAATAGGTGTCTAGACTGACTGTTGTTCCATCCTTTTTTTTGAAACGTAACTGTTGTTCCATCCTGAATTTCTGATGTACAGCATATGCCCTACGATCGGTGGACGCCATCCTGGAGTGTGCACCGAGCTGATCCATTCGGTGAACGAGAACGTCGGGGTCATCTATGGCTATTCCCACACTGCTTCGCCTTCTGCACATGCCTCCCTATCGGTCTGTCCAGTTGTACCATTACATCTGAATAAAATTTCACCTCTAGAGATTCTCTGATAATCTTGTTTGGACATCAACACAGATCGGAAGATCGAAGCTGAACGGCGGCGTGGCAAGGTCAGGGATAGTGTTTAGAGTAGACGCTCCGCTCCATGGCTTTGACCGGCCATGGTTCTCGGTTCAGATGAGCAGCGGGATCGAGTTCTGATTCCATATTGTTCTGACTGCACATACAGAGTTATCACACCATTGCAAAACAAACACACAGGGTTACAGATCGTACACACGTACTATACTACATTGAAATGTACAGTCGATGTTGTGTATATGGCTTGGCAAGGACTCGTTCTATAGATGATCTGAGAATGGCAATTGAGAAAAAATAATTGCAGCAAGCATTTTTATGCTGGTAATACAAAAGGTAACATTGAAGGACTTAGGCTCTGTTTGTTTGAGCTTATCTAAGAATCGATTGTCTAAGAATCTGAATTTACTGAGAATCTATTGTCGAGAGAATCAGCCAGTCGAGAGAATCCGTTGGCTGGATACGCTGTGAGTTTGGCAACCCTGATTATTTGTAGCTGATTATCTGCTCTGAGTGTAAAATGACCTTATACCCCTATAGCTGATGATAGCTCATTTGATTCATGAGTAGGAGCAGAAAATGATTTCATCAATGTTTTTGAAGTTTATAAAACATAGATTTTGATAAAATAAATTAGTAATACATTTAAAGTCATTGAACTATCAATCAGTGGTAGTGTTTTAGGCTACTTCTAACAATACCCATTAGTTAAAAAAAATACACTTTCAAAGCTTCAACATTCAGACATAGAAAAGGTGCTAAACGGCTAAACATGCACAGCTGGGTAAATAACATATCGCAGAGGGCAGACGGTAACCAGGTCCATGTCCTGCATCTCTCCTCTGAAAGAAATCTGCAATTCCTGTATGCACATAGAGGACAAGCCAAAATTTGCGAGCTCTGCCTGCTGCCGAGCCTGCTCTCCCTCCTGCTCTGCCTCCTGCCGTCCCTCCCTCCCTCCTGCTCTGCCTGCTGACGTCCGTCCCTCCCTGCTGCCCACCGCGCCTCCCTGGCCTGCTGCTCGACGCCCGCCGCCGCCCCTCCCTGGGTGTCGCGCCGCACCGCGCCGCGCTCCTGGTGGCCGCGCCGTGCCTCCCGGCTAGCCGCGCCGCCTGCCCCGCAGCCTCTATTCTTCGCCGGCGCTGGAGCAGGAGGCACCGGATCTATTGGGGGGAGGCACCGGAGTTGAAACGGCGGGATCCTCGGGAAGCGGCGGCCGCGGCGGCCGCGGCGGCGACCTCCGTACCCTAGCGCGAGATATGGAACGGGAGTAGCAGGGGCTCGGTGGAGGAAGAAGAACGGGAGGAGGCCCTGTATCGGTGGTAAATGAGTCGATTATTCTCGTACCGCGAGGGTGTACACGCGTTTTGACGGAAGGCAAGCTGCGGTGGGGGATGGGGGATTCGCGGGGCGCTACCGCGCGGTCGCCGCGGCCCGTTCGGCGCGATTCTGGCGACGCGCTGCCGCACCGCTGCCAACGCGGTTCCAAACGGGGGCTTATTAATCTGTACAGTTTGTTATGATACAAAAGTGGTACCATCGGATTCATATTTGAACGTACTTTTTTTATAGTGATAGTTTTATGGGAATTTTATCTACAGGATACTAAAAGACTTGCTTGGTACTCCCTCTGTCCCTTTTTATCTGTCTCTAGAAAATCGTGTTTCCCTCACAAACCCGCTTTCCGAGCAACAAATAATAAGGGACGGAGGGAGTACTTAGGACATCGCACTCGTTATTTTTGCCTGGTTGACGCTGTCAATATGTGATTTTGCGTGAGGAAAACTGTGTGTAATGTCCTACTGACAAAATTCAAAAAATGTGAAAGGTCACGTATTTGCAGTGTCTACCAGACAAAATCAATGTTTGGTGTCATGGAGACCAAACCGCATTCTTTTAGTCTCTCGTAGTCTTGCAGTTGTAGACACAAAATTTCCTAGTTTTATCGCCACGATCTCAGGTATACTTTTTCTTTAGTTTTGTTGCCATGATCTCTCTCTCAAAAACATATTTCTAACCGAACCAAGTTAACCCAACTATGCTTTGAAAATGATGGAGCGACCGGTGGCGGAGTGCCAGCTACTAGCTCCGCTCGTTGACTTTAACCGCAAGCCACATTTAAGAGAAGTGCTCGATCTTCCAATCAGCTGGGAGCAGCTAAAATGATGGAGAGAGTGGCAGAGAGTGCCAAGCTCCGCTCGAGTTTGACTTGACGCCGCAAGCCACATCTAAGCGAAGACGCTCTTGCAATCAGCTGCAAGTAGCTAAAAATTGGAGCTCTCCTTCCATTTTCCTACTCGGTCATGAAGAGCATCTTCTTCACCGCGACGTCGCACAATCCGCTCGAGGAGGGGACGGCGTTGGTGCCACCGGTTCCGGTGGAGAATGACGAGGACGGCGGCGGCGGCGGTCCGGTGCCGCGAACCCGGCGGTCGTCGTCATTGGCGATGATCTTGCGGGCGAGGGGCCTGAGGTCCATCATGGCTGGCCTCGTCGTTCTTGGCTTGCTGGTATGCGCATCCAGATGGATGGACCTCGGCGCTGTAAGTATATGGATCCATGCTTAATTTGCATTTTTTTTCTTTTTCAATTTTGCATGACTAGCTATTGCTACACCGTTGCAGATCGAAATCAGTTATGTGTTAATCAAGGCTAAATGTTTGTTTGGTCCATCTAGAACATTGGAATTTCTTCCGAGATCAAGCCTTTTCCTTTGAAAATTATGTGAAACTAAGAACCCATTCCGCTTTTTTTATATATATAAAAAATTGAAACTGAATCTTTTGCTGAACATAAGAGGTTTAAAATGAGAGAGTGTTTAGGACAATACTGTCACAACTTTCAAAGTAAAACTTAGTCTGAATGTTCCATTAGTCCATTACATCACCAGATGCCAGGTGTCGTCCATTTCAATCTATCCAAATCTCTCTAGGATGTTCCAAGTCAAGTCCTAGGCTCCGTGTGCAGACAGCTCGGTAACTCTTGTCTAAACCAAACCTGGGTAGTCGCCGTTGTTCCCACGCCATCTCATGCATGTTTTCGCCGAACGCAAGCAGTGGAAGGGATCCGGCCAAACTTCTGAAGAAAGTCCACGTATTGCTGGAAAACTGATGTGTATTCCCACGGCACCATAGTGATCATCAGACTTACGTAGCAAATGCAATCGTACTTCTACGTCTAGTCGCGCATCCGCACGTGCCATTCGGCTACTTTCATGCCGAAGACGAAGAGAGGCAGTTGATCCCGTAGCAATCTGAAGAATTATCTTTGACGTCCCTGCAATAGTTGTGCAGTACGAGCATTGTTCGTTTATCCTTCTTGGGGATCAAATTACAAGCAGGGGCGTACGTACTGGTACTGCCCCGAGTGTTGACTTGGCGCCGCGAGCTGCATATAAGAGCATGCTGCTCTTTCTTGCAGACTCGTGCAGCAGAATTTGGCTCCTCTCGTTTTCCTGCTTGGTTCGGTTCGGGTTCGTACGGTGCAGCTCGTGATCGATCGATCGAAAAAAAATCATGAAGGGCACTGTCTTCCCGGCGGCGTCGCCGGAGCAGGACGAGGAGGGGGCGCCGTTGGTGCCGCCGCCGATAGAGGAGGAGATTACTGAGGAGGGCGGGACGCCGTGCAGGGACGGCGACGCTGCTCCGGTGGTGGCGGCGCGGCCCGGGCGGTCGTTGTCGTCGTTGGGGGCGGTGCTGCGGACGAGGGGCGTGGGGTCCGTCATGGTCGGCCTCGTCCTCCTTGCCCTGCTGCTTGGCGCGCGCAGATGGATCGACCTCGACGCTGTGAGCATAAGGATGCGTGCTTTCATTGTTCTGTATTTTTCATGTTCAGTTTGCTTGACTAGTTATTGCTAACAGTAGCAACTTGAAGCAGTCAATTACGTGTTAATCTAGGCTAAGCATAGTAATCGTTTCGCGTTATTTTCAAAAGAAAACGCTGGTTTCTCGGAAAAATTCCAATGTTCTATGGGCCCAGCAAGAAGACTTGTAACCATTGGCACTTTTCCTTTTTGAAACAAGATGATGGGCAAATCATGCCACGATCCATATGACTTACCTACCTTCCATAAAGCTGAAAAAATTATGTTTTCTACGACCAAGAGCCCATTTCACATAATTTTTGTTTGTTTGAAAGAAACTGAATTTTCCTGCATGAATGCCCCCACAGACGTCACCACTACGAGGCAACACGGTCAGCATCGGCGCCGGCCAACGTCGACGTCACCATAATTCTACGGCGCCCCTCGTACCGATACCATTCACCTGCGGCAACGAGACGTCACCGCAGCCGCCGAAATGCCCTGGAACACCAGCACCGCCGCCGTCGCCGCCGCAGCCAACCCCCGGCGGCGGCCCGGCGCCGTCGTGCCCGGATTACTTCCGCTACATCCACGAGGACCTGCGGCCGTGGCGCGGCGCGGGTATCACGCGCGAGGTGGTGGAGCGCGCGCGGCCGCACGCCTTCTTCCGGCTGGTGGTCGTGGGCGGGCGCGCGTTCGTGGAGACCTACCGCCGCGCGTACCAGATCCGGGACGTGTTCACGCAATGGGGCATCCTGCAGCTGCTCCGCCGCTACCCCGGCCGCGTCCCGGACCTGGACCTCATGTTCGCCTGCGACGACCCGGGCCAGGTGCGCGCCGCCGACTTCCCGGCGCCGGCCGAGGCGCCGCCCGTGTTCCGGTACTGCAAGGATGCGTCCACACTCGACGTCGTGTTCCCGGACTGGTCCTTCTGGGGATGGCCGGAGGTGGGCATCCGGCCTTGGACGCAGATGCTGGAGGAGGTGGGGAAGGAGAACGAGCGCTTGCGGTGGCCGGAGAGGCAGCCCTACGCGTTCTGGAAGGGTAACCCCGAGGGCTACCGGATTCGCCACGAGCTCCTGAGATGCAACGTCTCCAACGGCCAGGAATGGAACGCCCGCGTCTTCACCCAGGTGCTAGCTCCTTCAAAAACCAAGAAAGCTGGCGTTTCGATTTTCTTTTCATTTCTCGTGCCTAATGGATGATGCTAATAATTTGCCTTTCTTGTAGAACTGGAATCATGCAATTCAAAACGGGTTCAAAGATTCAAGAATACCAAAGCAATGCATATACAGGTACTTGGCAAATCATATTGTTTCCTGCCAAATTCTTGTGAAATTCGTAGGTACAAATAATGAAGATCCAAATGCATGGAGTCGCTCAGATCATTATTGTCAATGGTGCAGGTACAAGGTTTACGTGGAGGGAAACGCATGGTCAGTGAGCGAGAAGTACATTCTGGCGTGCGACTCGCCGGTGCTGTTCATCACGACGCCGTTCCAGGACATCCTGTCCAGGGGTCTCGTCGCCGGCGAGCACTACTGGCCCATCAACCGGGACCACGTCTGCAAGTCCATCAAGTTTGCCGTCGACTGGGGCAACGAGCACCCGGCGCAGGCGCGGCTCATCGGCGAGCAGGGCAGCCGGTTCGTGAGGGAGGAGATGAGCATGGACTACGTCTACGACTACATGCTCCACCTGCTCACCGAGTACGCCAAGCTGCTCCGGTACAAGCCCACCGTCCCGGAGAAGGCCGTCGAGATCTGCACCGAGTCCATGGCGTGCCCGGCCCAGGGCCTGCACCGGGAGTGCATGATGGACTCCATGGAGAGGCACGTCGCCGGCTTCGACCCGTGCACGCTGCCGCCGCCGTTCACCGAGGAGGAGGCCAAGGAGATCGCCGAACGGGAGGCGGAGGTGCTGAGGAAAGTAGAGAAGATGGAGGGCTAACAGTATGTACACAGTTTAGCTGGAGACGTGCTATTGATGTAGACATCGTGGGTGAGTTAATAACAAGATAAAATTGCAAAAATCACCCATGTCATTATATTATGACGATCAGCTGCTGTATTATGTGCAAAAAAAAAACTTTAGTGCGCATATGCTTAACCGATTTTACCCATTTCGCTGACAAGTAGAGCCATTGAAGGAAAAACTAACATGACCGAGTTAACCAAGTCAAGCTTGTTAAATTGTTTGGGTTGATCATGCAGGTACCCTTCACACCTTATCGAATGCGTTCAGAAACCTAACAAATTTCAGTTAGCACAATTTAGCAGGAAGCCTCATGATGCTCACTCGACACACTACTCTTCATCAGAGGAAGCTGATGTGCAGCATGGGATAAAAGATGCTACCATGTCCATGTGTCAATCCATTCAGCTTCAGGTGGCATATTGGCATGCTCAGAAAAAACAGAGATAAAGTAGTGGGCATAAGTTAAGGGAAACAGCAAGACTATTAGGATGTGTTCGGTTTGGAGATGATGTGAGATGGGATGGTCATGTCCCTATTTTGTGGGATGGGACCGTCCCCTTTCGTATTTGGTTGAGAGAGATGGATTCATTCTAGTTTTATGTTTGGTACCGGAGATCAACATGGAGGTATGGACAGTCATTTCACACCGTTAGACACAGTATTGTGTGGGGCCCACCAGTCAGTCTCTTCTTTCGTCGGCTGCCACTCGCTCGCTCGATCTCTTCGCCGCTCGGCCTCCCCCGCCTCCCTGCTGGTCCTGCGCCCCCGCGCCCCCATGGAGCTCGCCCCCGCCAGCTGCAGCGCACGGAGCTCGCCTCACCCGGTGGCCCATGACGAAGCTCCGGCTGGCCCGGCTCGTGGCGGATCTCGACTCACCCGGCCGGCGGCGGCCCCACGCGCGCCGCTCACCTGGGCCTTTGCTGCTTGCCCGTGCTCACTCGTAGATGGGAGACGACGGCATCGAATCGGGACAGACCCATCCACTTGTTTTGGTCGGACGGGGCATGTATGAGGGGAATATTCCTCATGAGGGATGATCCCATCTCCATATCCTCCAATCAAACACTGTGAAAAATAGGATCGTCCATTCCATCCCGTGCCATCCTTGGAACCAAACACACCCTTACGTGATGGAGAGATATAAGACTATCCTTCAGATGCATAGAGCTCAAAGTTGTATGCTGGCACTGATGAATCAATGAGTAATGATCACCGGGTGTGCATGAATCGCTGCATCATAAGAAAGATGCACAGTAATTTGCTTGGCCAACCTTGGGCTCAAAACACTACTCCTGTCTGCCAATCAGAAACGCAAATGCATGATGAGTTTTGAACACAAAGTTCACTAAATCAACACTGCAGATGCATCTGGGTTGCTGCATCTCTCCAATCTCTCCCGGACGTCTCCCGGCCAAAGACACGTCGCAGGAGGCCACGACCCAACGACAGCTGCAAAGCCATCACTACCTCCACCGCCGACCGCCAGCTCGCCGCCGGCGACAAGAAGCAGAGCAGGGATGCAGAGCAGCAGCATTTGAGGAGAAATGGAGTATGAGAGGGAACGCTGCAGGGAAGACTTGGCGATGAAGGGGGGAGAGGAGCTGGAAGCCCATCGATCCATAGCAACGAGGCGGCCGTTGCCGCCGCCGTCGCTGGAGAGTAAGGTAGCAGGCGTACAAGACTATAAGAGGGACCAATTCGAAAATAGTTAGGGGTTTTTTTGCAATTATTCGGATCGCGATTAACAGTCGCGATCCAAACCAGAGTGTGTTATATAAATAATCAGATCGCGATTAATAATTACAATCCAATTGAGGGGTTTTCTGGAAAACAAAGTTGGGGCCAGCCGGAGCAGCCGCACCGGCCATGGCGGCTCCGGAGTCCGGACACCCACCTCCGACGAACCCACCGGCCTCAGTGCTCAAGAAGCTTCTTCTCAACGCCCCGTCGGCCGGACAGAGCACTCCTTTCGCCATCGCGGAACACCCCTCAGCGGCTCAGCCAAACGAGAAGAAAAAGGTCGGAGACGATGCCGGCGTCCGATGGGGGCGCACGCGGCTGCCGGCGGTGGCGTCGGCGGCCATGGACCTCTAGGCTCTATACTGGGCAGCCGAAGCGCAATGGCATTCGCCCCACGCAGATGATGGAGTGCTGGGGGTTCCCGGGTTTCCCTACCTGGCTACCCACATTACTCAGTGCTTGCAATCATGGTCTTCACTTGCGGTTGCAGAATCCTGGCAACTCGCTGGGGCACATGCCATGGCTACCTCCGCTTGCATTTCACCGATCCTGCCAGCCTTTGATCAGCAAACCAAGCGTGGCACATTTTGGAATCCCCATGACGTCCAGTACAGGAATGAACATGACCATTGAAGCAAAGTGCAGCAGCAGAAAAAGACGATACTGATCCAACCCAAATTAAAACCGTCTCATTCTTTGGAAGCGTCAGAGTCTCAGAGACGACACATGAATGGTACAGATCTCAGGAACATGGAAGCATCAAAGGATAATGCAAAGTTCGGATTATGCAATGATGTGCTCTACATTGTAACACACTCTGAAACATGATGAGGATAGGGCTGTGCCGTTGCCAAATTTGTTTAGTTTATTCTTCACACTAATCTATCATTGAAAAAGTAATGCTAACACAATCAATGGAGTCGTCAGCGCATCACTACAGTGTCACTGCAAGTCATAGATGATATTTTCAGCCACTGTGGTCTGGTGTACAGACTAAAAGAGAATTTGCAACCGCTTGCAATCTACTACAATAATAATGAGCTGGTTTTTCAGATTGGATCAATCATACAATGTGGTGAATTAATCTATTGGTGTCTAAAGGCATATTGGCGTTGTGGTGTAGTAAACCCACATTTATCTTATTATTTTGTACATTATTTTGTGATGACAAAAATTAAAGTGGTTTTACTTCAAAAATAAAATAAAATGGTACCACTGGATTCATATTTGAATGTTTTTTCAGTGGTGATAATCTTGTGAGAATTTTGCTAGGATACTAAAGAATGTGGCTTGGTACATAGGACATCGCACTTGTCAATTTTGCCCGGTTGACACTATCAATATATGATTTTGTGTGTAGGAAACCGTGCGCATGTCCTACAGATGAAAATTTTAAAAAAGTGAAAGTCATATATATTTGTAGTGTCAACCAGACAAAATCAATGATTGTGGTTTGTTTGAGACCAAGCTGTGTTCTTTTAATCTCTTGTAGACACAAATTTTCATAATTTTATTGCCATGGTCTCAAAAATACATTTTTGGAACCGCGCCATGTTGAATCTAGCCTAAGCTTTGCAAACGCTTAAGAGAAGATGCTCTTCCAATCAGCTGCGAGTGGCTAACAATTGGGCTAGCTCCTCTAGTTTTCCTGCTCGGTTCGTTGGGCTCTACTTGTGACCAACTTGATCATGAAGAGCACCCTCTTCATTGCGATGTCGCACGTACAAGCGGCCTGAGAGGGCGTTGGCGCCACCGTTTCCGGTGGAGAATGGCGAGGATGGGGTTAAAGGACGACGGTGCCGCTCTAGCGGCGTGGAACCGGCGGGCGGTGTTCTTTGTTTTTTTTTTCCGTGAATACATCACGGGTCTATTTGGGCGCACGCACACGGATTTCTTTGTCATTAGCGATGATATTGCGGACAAGGGGCCTAGGCTTCATCATGGCCGCTCTCGTCGTTCTTGCCTTGCTGGTAGGCGCATGCAGATGGATCGACCTCGACGTGGTAAGGATAAATTAAAGATGAATGCATTCTTTTTTTTTTAATTCATGTTAGTTTCGCATGAGTAGCTATAGCGCTCAAGCTCACTATTGCAATTTCAAGTCAAGTACGCTGTGTTAATCTAGGCTAATGATCCGTTTAGAACTTATTAAGAATCCTGCACGAGTAAAAAGGGGATGGGAAAGCCATAGTGGTAACGTAAAGCTCACTATTGCACGCATGCCCCCAGTCGTCTCCGATAGACAACTTGATCAACATCGGCGCCGCGCCCGTCGCATCAATCCCATTCTGCGGTAACGTGACGTCGCCGCGGCGGCTCACGTGCCCTGGAACGCCGACAGCGCCGCCGCCTTCACAGACAACGCCGCCGCCCACCAGTGGCCCGGCGCCGCCGTGCCCGGACTACTTCCGCTACATCCACGACGACCTGCGGCCATGGCGCGGCGCGGGGATCACGCGGGCGTCGGTGGAGCGCGCGCGGCGGCACGCCAACTTCCGGCTGGTGGTGGTGGGCGGGCGCGCGTACGTGGAGAAGTACCGGCGGGCGCACCAGACGCGGGACGTGTTCACGCAGTGGGGCATCCCTGCAGCTGCTCCGCCGCTACCCCGTCCGCGTTCCCGACCTGGACATCATGTTCGCCTGCGACGACCGCCCCGGGTGCACGCCGCCGACTTCCCGGCACCGGCCGAGGCGCCGCCCGTGTTCCTGTACTGCAATGACGCGTCGACGCTGGACATCGTGTTCCCGGGCTGGTCTTCAGGGGATGGCCGGAGAAGAACATCCGGCCGTGGTCACAGATGCTGGAGGAGATGAGGCGGGAGAGCGAGCGCGTGCAGTGGCCGGAGAGGCAGCCCTACGCGTACTGGAAGGGCAAGCTCCACGTGTACCGCATACGCCACGAACTCAGGAGATGCAATGTCTCCAATGACCAAGAATGGAACGCCCGCCTCTTCACCCAGGTGCTCAAAGAGAAGCTGCCACTGAACAATCTAAATCGGCGGAGTGAATTTACCTTTTCTTACCTTGTTGTAGGACTGGAAGCATGCCATCCGAAATGGCTTCAAAGGTTCCAGCATACCTAAGCAATGCTTATACAGGTATGGGTACGGTAAAAAAAAAGAGATACTGATGTACGAACACGGGAATTGACTCTTTCTTTTCCCCAAATTATACTGAAATTCTGGGAAATTATCGTGTTTAATCGAAGATATGGTTGCATGGTGTGGTTCTGATAACTTGTCAATGGATGCAGGTACAAAATTTACATAGAAGGGAATGCATGGTCAGTGAGCGAGAAGTACATCCTGGCGTGCGACTCACCGGTGCTGTTCGTCGTCACGCCATTCAAGGACAACCTGTCCAGGGGACTCGTCGCCGGCAAGCACTACTGCCCCATCAACCGGGACCACATGTGCAAGTCCATCTAGGTTGCCGTCGACTGGGGCAACAAGCACCCGGTCCAGGCGCAGCTCATCGGTGAGCAGGGCAGCCGGTTCGTGAGGGAGGAGATGAGCTCATGAGCATGGACTACGTCTAAGACTACATGCTCCACCTACTCACCGAGTACGCCAAGCTGCTCCGGTATAAGCCCACGGTACCGAAGAAGGTCGTTGAGATCTGCAGCGAGTCCATCGTCTGCCCCACCCGGGGCCTGCACCGGGAGTGCATGATGGACTCCATGGAGAGCCACTTCACTGGTTTCAGCCCACGCACGCTGCCACCACCGTTCACCAAGGAGGAGCCCAAGGAGATCGCCGACAGGGAGGCGGAGGTGCTGAGGAACATAGAGAACATTGAAAGGCTAGCTAGCTGAAATCTGCCACTATACAATTTGATGCGACTGAGAAAAACGAGAAGAGTTCAGCTGGAGCCAAAGGTTTCTGCTTATGTAAGAAAGAGCTAATGCCCAACTTGCTACAGGTACACAGATGAAATAGTTGGCATGTTGAAAACACTGAAATAAGTTATATCCATCTCCAAAGAGTTAGGCATGTGTACCTGATAAGTGCTAACTGCCTGTATAGTTCAATTGCCATTGATGTTCCAATTTCTTCATGCTCATTTCTCATGATGAATTTCTCAATCTCGTTTAAATATTAATCCTCCAAGTGGAAGCGAGATAATAACAACAACTCCAGTTTGATGATATGGCTTTGCTCCTAATGGCAGATAAGATCCATAATTGTTCTGCTGTGTGTTTCTTTTTCTCCAAATAGCCTCTTCGTGGATATATGTTTTGGTTTTTCCTGCACTTCTGAACTGTTTTTGCCATTTTGGACATCAAACTGTTCATCCTGCAGAAGATAAAACACTTAACTTGCTGTATGAAAATAAGGTGATTTACCTAAAACCAAACATGTGAAACACAAAATTAGGAGAACCAATTTTCAGAGAATCATTTTTCCTGTGTTGTCAGCTTTAACATGATAAGATATGATACAAACAGAATAACCTGAAGAATATAAGGAGACGTGCGATTTCGTTTTGGCCTCTGCGAGGGGAAAAAAATACAGGACACTGGCAGCAAAAGGCATATAAATGTATGTTAAAAGGGTAATTAGTTAGAAGGCACGAGGCAGTGTCTTCTGCTCTATCATGAAATTAATAATTGCAAAGAAGTAAGATAAACCTGTTACTATTAACAATTTCAAAGCTAATCAACTGGTGGTCCACAGGAATGTCACCTACTGTTCACCGAAAGGCATTAAAAGGCCACTGAATTATTTTAGTTAGTTACACCGTCACATATAGTCTTAATTTTTCCAAAAATGTAACGTGATTCCGCAACTGAGTTTTTCATGTTAACATAGTGGAATCTAATTTCGCCAATGTAAATACATTTTTAGACATGTAACATATCCATAACTGATTTTTACTTATACAAAAAAGGCTCATACCGGCTGAGATAAATGTGTTTTAAATAAAGATTACACCGCCAGGAAGCTCTAGTAAGTTGGCAAACTATATATTGTGTCTTTCAGTGTCTAAAACAAAAGCAATAAATGATCCAACACCAAAAGTAATATCTTCTTCTCTTATGTTAAATACTGCAATATGCTTAGTACCAAATCAAGTAATTATCAAGAACAAAAATTCAATTCACTTGTTAGGAGCAGAAAAGTTCAAGAGATGAGATATGGTTGCTCACTTCACATTATCATGCAGCAAGAGGCAAAAAACTTCTTTCAGCCCTTCCATATGGAGCACGTCCCGACTCATGGTTGAGTAGCAGGCCATATCCTACCACAGAACACTAATCCTAATGCTCTGAGAGTTATGATCCATGAGATAATAAAGTGTTCCAAACATGACCATCAGGTTTCCAGTATAGGGCGGTCCCTGAAATCACCCTCGTCTTGAACTTGGAAGCAGTCCATCCCTTGCCATGTTATGCAGAACATCTACCACTGCATTCACATTACCAGATTACCTTCCTTCAAGTTGAGGTCAATGAGAGACTTTGATGCTTCTACAGCTGCTAGGGAACAACAGTTCAAAAACTGCTGAGTTACCTGACCTGCTTCCACAATCATCCCCTTTTCAAATAGACCCCTCGTCAAAGAAATCGTGGTTGTTGGATTTGGAGCAAAACCACGCTGAAACGTTTGTTTATGAAAGCTAAGGTCCTTCATAACATTTCCTCCCCTGCAAAGCGCATGGATAAGCGCACTGTACACAGACCCGTCAAGCTTCCAGTTTCCAACATGGATTGATACACTGTATCAGCTTCATCCATTAAACCTTCCATGCAAAATCCTTCCAAGAGACCCAACACACTCTTGAACTCAGCTTTTCTACAACAATGCATCAGGGCATCGTATTTAATATTTGCTGGAACTGGATCTTCATGATAAAACTTGAAAAGCAACCGTTGAGCCTCCTTAGTACGTGCTGATTATTAAGTCCATTAATAAGCACACTGTATGTCACAACATCAGGGAGGACCCCTATCTTTATCATCTCATCGTGCAGAGAAAGAGCCTTCTCTCCACATCCCCTCATCTCCTTCATTATAAGCAATGCATCATCCAAGAACCCTTTCTTGCAGAACCCGTCGATTAGCGCTGTCTCATTCATTCGGATGCCCCCCTCTCTCATCTGCTTCATCAATGCCATTGCCCGCCCCAAGTTCGCCCTGCACATCGCATGGATGAGCGAGGTAAATGTCACCACATCTGTTAAGACCCTTTTCGGATCATCTCCTGAAAAACAGAGAATGCCCCCGCAAGCACATCTCCTTGAAATATCCAGCCACCAACAAGGTACGGTAACCGATCCCACCTGGCACCCGTAAGAAAGGAAGAAGACAGACTTTTACTAGAATTCCCCTGTAATCCTATTAGGACTCGTACCTTATAATCCTACTTGTAATCCTATTAGGATTCGTACCTTATAATCCTACTAGGACTCGTATTTTAAACTAGGACTCCTCCTTGTAATCCTACCCCTAGAACTCGTACCTTATAATCCTACTAGGACTCCTCCTTGTAATCCTACCCACTAGAGTATATAAAGGAGGGCAGTAGTTTCTAGATCAGTAGACTAAGACCTCATAGAACCATAACAGAGAATCAAATCCTCAACACCAAACAATACCCAAGCGCATGACGCAATATACAACACCCTAAACATAAGGTATTATGCTATTCTGACGGCCCGAATCTGTATAAATCTGTATCTTATATCCTCGCTTTTACCTTTAAGTTTCAGATCCGACGATCCCCCAGCAATCAATCTACTGCCTTGGAATACCCCTCGGTAGGTTGTCGGGTATAAAACACCGAAACCAACCCCTCCTGACTATTTCATCGAACACCTTGCGTGCGTCCTACATCCTCCCGGGTTTGCAAAGTCCATTCACCAAAGAGTTGATGGTCACCAGGTTCGGCGTCACGCCTCCCTCCCACATCATGCGCACCAGCCGGAGGCAGCGCGGAGCGAGAGCGGGAGGTAGCGGCGGCGGAGGGGGAGCGGAAGCGGAGGCGAACGCGGGGAAGGGTTGAGGAGAGCCGCGAGATGTGCGTGGTGGACGGCGTTTACGACGCAACATGCCTGCGCCGCTGACGCTGACGCCGCCGCCGCTTGTCGCGCAGCAGCGGCGGTACGGGCGGCCGCCATACTCTTCAGCCGGCGCCAGCCAACGGCGGCGGTGGTGGACGCGGAGGCGGCGGCGCGGGCGGCGTCCGGTTCGGCGTGCGCCTCAAGCGGTAAAGGCCAAGGACTCGGTGGGACCCAGCCGTCAGTGAGCTGCCAACCCAAACCCCGCGTTGCCCGCACCCCTTTCCGTTATAAGGGCAACTCCAATCGTCTCTCTCCTTCCTCTCGAGAGATTTCAGGCCCCCGAGCGATCCCCACACGCCTCCCACTTCCAGGAGGCCCCTCCCTCGAGCTCTCACCCGGCGACGGCACCGACGACCGCCCCTCCCGCGCCTCCCCGGAGTTGTCAGCTCGCAAGCAGGTACGCCATCTCCCCGCTCCTGCCGTCCCTCGCGACGATTCGGGGCCGCGGCGCCCCGCCCGACCCTCGCGCCGATTCGGATCGGCGGCGTTCCACCGATGTCGGAGCGGAGGTGCCCCGCACGGCCCTCGCGCCGATTCGTTGCGAATTTTTGTTTGATTGGCCCCGTTCTTGTTGATTGCGGAGGGTGAGGTGGAAATGAGTAGGATGGCTAGGGTTAGTCCCAAAACCGCCTTTCTCCATATCCATCACCAGAACGGAAAATCGAGTCCTACATGGTATCAGGATAGAGAGATCAAGAATGAAGAGCTAGTTTTTCTAAGCCTATCTATTTGATTCAGATAAATAAGCCTAAAAAAACAAGAATATGTTCCTAATTTCTGTTTTAAATTCTTGTGCCCAAACAGGTTGTAGATGAATCATTACTACATTTTTTGCGCGATTGAAAGATGCCGATGATTGAATTGTAAGAGTTGGTCAAATATGATATCTTATTTTTAGGTTGTGCTGAAACGCAGGTTCTCAATGAATATCGGGTGTGCATTAGAATTCCCTGATCACTTGGTCTTAGCTATGTATTGTATTCTTATGGGTTATTCGGTACTCCCTCCGTCCCAAATTACTATTCGTTTGGCTTTTCTAGGTACATAGCTTTTGCTACGTATCTATACATGCATAGCAAAAGTTATGAATCTAGAAAAGTCAAACTGAATAGTAATTTGGGACGGAGGGAGTAGCTTCTATATATCTTTACTTTGCATAACCTTTTGAGTTGGCCGAAGATCTGTTGAAATGTATTAGGTCAATGGGTAAATCTCTTGCACAATACATAGTTTACGTTGGATATCTGCTGCAAGTATTTGTTTCTTGTAGCTATGTTACATCTAGAAACTGCACATATCTGTTGTTTAGGAGACTTAATCACTGTTTTTTTGTTTGATTTGAAGGAAGACAAGAAGTTGAAACATGGGGAAGAGAAAGTCAGCTGCTAAGCCACCTCCTAAGAAGCGGATGGACAAGCTCGACACTGTCTTTTCCTGCCCATTCTGCAATCATGGGAGCAGTGTTGAGTGCCGTATGTGAGTATAGTTTCCCCAGTTTTCTTGTTCATTTGTTGATACCGGATTTGGTAATGCATTCAGAATTTTGACTCGGTTTCTCATCCAGCGACATGAAGAATCTGATTGGCGAGGCTTCTTGTAGAATCTGTCAGGAGAACTTCAGCACCACTGTTAATGGTATGTCAAAACTATATATACAACTGCACTATTTTCCCCTAATTTAGCTGTTATGTGTACTACTTTGCATCTAGAAAGTTCAAACAAGAAAAATTGATATCAAGTAACTCATGAATTTGTTTCTTATTATTGGGCTGATGACCATGGCAATGCAAAAATTTTCGTGACTCCTGGAAATAGAATATAGCTTACTTATAAGTAGCATAGCCATTTTCATTTCATTTTGTAAACTTGTATCTGTTTCATTTATGCAAGACCTAACTCAGATTTGACCATGATATGATTGATTATGCAAGACTTGACCATGATATGACTGATTATGCAAGCTGTAAAGCGTCCCACTGATTTCACCAAAAGTAAACCTGAACAGAAAACCATGCATAGATAATAGATTGGTCATGATAAATTTGTATCTGTTTCATCTATGCAAGACCTAACTCAGACTTGACCATGATATGATTGATTATGCAAGACTAGGGCTGGGCATAAATGACCGAAAACCGAACTGATTAACCGAGAACCGAACCGAATTAACCGAAACCGAAAAGATCGGTTACCAGTTCGGTTCCTAGTTCATACTAACCGAACTAACCTCGGTCTATTCGGTTCTCACCCTCGGTTAACTGAGAAAAACCGAATAACCGAACCAGCAGCCCAGCACAATTTCAGCCTAGGCCGGCCCATTAGCCCATGTACCAAACCCTAACTATATAACACACCTCAGTTCCGGTCCCCCCTCCCGATTCCCTAGTCCCCATGACCCCACCCTCGCGCTGCTACCTCCCGTTCCCCACCCTCGCGGACTCACGCCGCTCCCTTCTCTCCCCACCCTCGCGATTCACGCTGCTTCCTCCCTCCCGTTCCCCATCCTCGCGCCGCTTCCCATCCTCGCACCACTCCCTCCCATTCCCCACCCGACGCTCCATCTCTAGGCGGAAGGAGAGGTCGCGGCTCAGGCAGCAGGCCAGCACGTGGTCTCTAAGGCGACGGCGCGCTCGTCCCCTGTGGCGTCGCGGAGGTGGTCGAGGCTGTCTGCGATGCGGTTGGAGCTGAGCGTACTTAGCGGCGTTGTGCGGCCTGCGGGTCCCCATCCTTGAAATACCTGCAGCTTTTGTCTTGTGCATGCTCTCTCCAATCTAGGACTAGAAGTATACAAATAGGAAGATTCGTCTTTTGCTTCATCCGATTGTTCCCGTGTGGTCCATGCTTGGATCGATTGGTTTTCTATGCATTGGAATTTCGTACTCCTGTAATCCTATTACATGCTGTTTGTGCCTTTTTAATTCAATTTGGATCTTTTCCGGAATTTTAGGCAACTCTACATCTTGCGATTTTTTTATGCGTTCCCTGGTGACTCGGTTCATTTGGTCGGAACCGAAGACCGAACCAAACTAACCGAGACCGAAGTTCTCGGTTCCAAGAATTTGAAGGAACCAATCGGTTCACGTTTTTTACTAACTGAATTTTGGAAAAGACCGAAGAACCAACCGGTTCGGTTTGGTCTAATCGAATGCCCACCCCTATGCAAGACTTGACCATGATAATACTGATTATGCAAGCTGTAAAGCATCCCAACTGAATTCATCAAAAGTAAACCTGAATGGAAAACCATGCCTAGATAATAGATTGGATAGTAGAAGTTAACTGTTGTTAAGCAGCATTTCTTCATGTTTGTACTAATTGTCTGATCTCTTTTCTTGCAGCACTCACTGAGCCTATTGATATGTAAGTCAATCCCATCAGATAATTCTTATATTTTGCAACTTAGTAATCAAATTCGTCATTTTTATCCTCAACTGGAACTTAGCTGATTTTTTCTCTCTCACACAGATATAGTGAATGGATTGATGAGTGTGAGCGTGTCAACACTGTGGAAGGTGATGATGATGCGTGAGCTTTGCCCCCATGCGGATGAAACGGTTACTTGCAACTGTGTAATGTACTGGCATTCTCGAATGCCATAGTCAACCATAGCTTGAAATGACGCCATAAGGGTGTATTGGCTGTTTGATACGCCATTAGGCAGTATCAGTTTGTCTAGCACTTAATAAACTCACTAAAAATACTAAAAATGCGTGTATGCCAACCTTATAGATGGTTGTGTTTGTGCCTATGGAACTAGCGACTATCGAAGATGATGTAACGGTGGTTTTCTGTGAGTACAATCGTGTGTTTTAAACTATATATATTTCAGTTCCAGCAAAAGAGCGATGCGAATTGCACCGCACGAAATGACCGCAACTTTCTCGGTAATTGAATTATGTGAACCCCTCCGTTCAAGCTAAGGATCATTTTCATGATTACAATATGTAATCTGTATCAAAAGCTTTATTAGTTATAAAAAACTTAATATATACCAACATCCGACATTCAACCTCTTATATGTTATAACAGGACTTGAGCAATTTGTTGTAACAGCAGTTTTCTGTGAATTAGCTATGAATTTTGGAGCTTCCTCACAGTTACATCTACATGCTAGCGGTGGTCACTCGTTTATTCGTCAACTTCTCAATGGAGTTTCATCACACTCACAGTGCTACTCCATGCTTCCCGTGTCCGTGGCGAGAAAAAAACGATAGGGAAAACATTCTCTTTTGCACTTTGGTTGCATCCGCAGTAGTATTCAAGTGAGATGCTTGTCTTCTTAGAAAGATGCACGTCAATTCAAGGTAAATTCTTTTCCTCCAACTATGATAAATCTTGTTGACGGTGTTTCGCTTTTCTTGATGCTAAAAGCAATATAGTTCACAATGATATCATCTGACAGGGACCACTCTCCACCCAACGGATTATAAACAAACCCTGCCATCTCTTTGACCTGGAGATAGATGCCAAGCTATCAGCAACATAACTTCATAAATAAAATCAGCATGTTACTGTGATTGAATACTTACAGAGACATAAGCCTTTTGCATCGTTAGGGCAAGCTCCTCAGGGTCAGGGGTAACCAATTTGACCACCTCATGTGTGCCTTTAGGAAGCTGCATAAGTACAATAACTCATTAAAAACTTAAGCTGCACTAATACTTCACCTTAAGCAAAACTATGCCAGTATAATTGTAGAAACATCATATCATTTAATGTTTCTCTGGAGATTTCAACTGCTAGGCCCATTAACCATTAATTAATGGATCCTGACCAACGTAACAAAAACCAGGAATCAGCTGAGAAACCAGAACTGGCCAGGCCTTGACTTCAGAATGGTTACCGCTTTAATTCACATGTTCTCTTAATTATACCACTAAGATTTCAAATCTGAAGTCTTCAAACCAGACAATTTTTGAGGGGTGTCAACGATCGGAAACAATCGGAAACGAAATCACATTATCGGAAACGAAGCTCGGTCGATCGGAAATTTACCATATTTTCTAAATCAACTATTATGTGAGAAATGCAATGTAGAGGTGAAAGCGATTAGAAATACCAAGTTTTATGTTTAGGTAGAATCGGAAACGATCGGAAACGAAATCATTTTCCCGGAAACAAAGCTCGGTCGGTCGGGAATTTCCATCAACATTTTCACCCATGGGTGTAAAGACCCTGGTTCTGACAATCCTGCAGGAACAGCTAACTACACTATACGTACGTTCCGTGGCGTCATATGTTAGGAAGGACAGAACTACCATGTTTCCTTCACAAAATAACTGAGTATCAATGATTTCAAAAACTGATTTGTTATAGCTCAAGTTCCTAAGATTAGCTGTCAGAAAGGATTAGCATATTTCTCCAACCCAATGGGCTGCCCAACTAAATTTATCGATCCAGGAAAATGAAGCTAAGACATGAAAGAGGGCTACATACTAACCCACCTGAGGATATACTCAGCAGCAACTATTGCAGTGTCATACGCTCTCATTGTACGGTTGATTGTGGGAACCACAGTGGTGCCATTAGGAACTGTCAAACCTGAGAGATTTGCAGCACTCCAGAGGATTAGCCACATGCTCATCACCTGTCAAATATACAAGGAGACATGCTATTTCTTTTTAGCCTCTAAGGGGGAAAAGACAGGATACTGAAAGCACAAGGCATATAATGTATCTTAGAAGGATAATTAGTTAGAAGGCACAAGGATAATTAGTAAGATGAACCTGTTACTATTAACAATTTTCAAAACTAATCAAATGGTGGTCCACAGAAAGTCACTTATTGTTGACTGAAAGGCATTAAAAGGACAACATTGTCTGTTTATGAAATTATTTTAGTTAGTTACACCGTTTTAATCAGGCTTAATTTTTCAAAGACGTTATATTTTTGTTGTTTCTGCAACTGAGTTTTTCATATTAATATAGTGGAACCTAACTTCACCATCGTAAATACTTTTTTAGAGATGCAGAGCATTCATAACTGTTTTTTGTTTATACAAAAAATGCTCATAAAAGCTGGGACAAATGTGTGTTAAGTAAAGATCAGATCACCAGGAAGCTCTAATAAGTTGGCAAACTATATATTGTGATCTTTTCTTATCTAAAACAGAGACAACAAATGATCCAACACCAAAAAGTAGTACCTTCTTCTCTAATTTAAATACTGCAAGATGCTAGAACCAAATCAAGTATGTATTAAGAACCTAAATTTAATTCACTTGTTAGGAGCAGAAATGTTGATGAGATGAGACGGTTGCTCACTTAAAATAATCATGCACCATGAGGCAAAAAAAAAACTTCTTTCAGCCCTTCCATATGGAGCGCATCACGATCATGGGCTCATGGCAGAGTAGCAGAGCATATCCTACCACAGAACACTGATCCTAATGCTCTGTGAGTCATAGACTCGTGAGATAATAAAGTGTTCCAAACATGACCATCAGGTTTCCAGTATAGGGTAATCCCTGAATCACCCTCATCTTGGACTTGGAAGCAGTCCATCCCTTGCCATGTCATGCAGAACATCTACCACAGCATTCACATTACCTTCCTTCAAGTTGAGGTTAATGAGAGCCTTTGATGCTTCTGAATCTACTAGAGAACAGCAGCTCAACAACTGTTGAGTCACCTGATCTGCTTTCACAATCATCCCCTTTTCAAGTAGACCTCTAATCAAGGAAATTGTGCTTGTTGAATTTGGAGCAAAACCACACTGCAACATTTGTTTATGGAGGCTGAGAGCCTTCATCACATTTCCTCCCCTGCAATGCCCATGAATAAGCACACTGTATACAGACCCGTCAAGCTTCCAGTTTCTGTCCAACATGGATTGATACACTTTATCAGCTTCATCCATTAAACCTTTCATGCAAAATCCCTTCAAGAGAGCCAACACACTCTTGAACTCAGCTTTTCTACAACAATCCAGCAGGGCATCGTATTTAATATTTGCTGGAACTGGATCTTCATGATACAATTTGAAGAGCAACCGTTGAGCTTCCTTAGTACGTGCTGATTTACTAAGGCCATTAATAAGCACACTGTACGTCACAACATCAGGAAGAACTCCTATCTTTATCATCTCATCGTGCAGAGAAAGAGCCTTCTCCACATTCCCCTCCTTGCAGTGGCCATCAATAAGTGATGTATAGGTAAATTCATCAGGTATTAGGCTGAGTTTAATCATATTTTCAAAGAGCACATGCGCATCATTTAGTCTTTTCTCCTCACAAAGACCCCTTATGAGTGATGAGTAGGTGATTGTATCTGGAAGCACACCCTTTTCAAGCATTTTTTGGTTCACTTGGAACGCTGAATCTGTATCGCCACTCTTACAGTACGCACTGAGAATCGTACTGTATGTCACAACATCAGGCTTCACTCCTTTAGCCTCCATTTCAGATACCAATTCTCTTGCCTCATCCATTCTTCCAACAATGCAATAGCCATTTATAAGAATAGACAAAGTGCAAAGGGTTGGCTTCGGAACGGCT